>NW_009953694.1:1253824-1265648 GCF_000747805.2 Chaetura pelagica | reverse complement strand
GTGAGAGTATATTTTTCTTCCTCTTTTTTTTTTTTTTTTTTTTTTTTTTTTTTTTTTTTTTTTTTTCCCTTTTCCAGCAGAAAAGATCATTGCATGTGGTCTCGAGCCCAAGTGCCCCTTGGGAGATGCAGCTGAATATCTTCATGCCTCTCCAGTGGGGAGGCAGCCATAGGGTAGCATGGCAGGCACTGGCTTGGTGGGAGGTCACAGAGAAGACCAACAGAAAGGTCTCTGGGGAACTAGTATGACCCAGGGTGATGTCAGAAAAAGGAACTAGCTAGGATGCAGCCTAATAGCTATTTGTGACAATTTAAAATGGTCTCTGGGAAAGGGGCGAGAATGGCCAATGTATCTATGAAAAATAATGGCAAGTCCCACTTTCCCCTCATTTTCTTGATGGCCACAAATTTTTGTCACTGAAAAGTAATTATTTCAGTTGTGGTGGCATTTCATTTCAAGACTGTTCACCTGAGGAGCTGGGGGAAGGAAGAGATAAGTAAGGACTTACCACCCAGAAACTCAGTGTTTCAAAAGTTCTATCCCTCCAGGCACATTTAACTAATGATCAATTGACATCCTAGCTTGGAAAAAAAAAAACAAACCACAAGAAAACCCCACACAAGCCAGCCTGGAAACACACGTGCTACAAACGCTACAGGAACTCAAGATCTGAATCTCATTAAAATAAAAGAGGACACATTGCCCTGATTTCAGCAGCTTTAGTGCTCCACTCAGAATGAATGCAGCCTCCACAGAATCTGCAGAGTCAGACAAAACCAAACCTATCCCTAACTCTCATCCAGGGCTGCAAAGGATCAATCTCTTTATTACTAAGTGATAACTCACAGGGCTCTACTGAGGGAACAGCTGTAAGATCCAAGCTACAGCTCCCCCATGTGAAAGAGACTACCTTCAGGCCCTGCAAACATCCCATTCCTTACAGCAGAAGGCTGGGCAGAAGAGCTGTGAGAGCAATATCCTGGTTGCCTTGCAACCCAGGCAGTGATGGCCAAATGCCTGAGTTGCAGTGGTACCAGCAGTGTCTACAGCCAGGCCAGCCTGGCCCTGCTGTGTACTCCTGTTCAGGCAATGCTCCTGTGAAGAAGGGGCTCCTTTGGGAAAAGGGGGTACTCCTGCACTGGCATCTGAAGGAGAAACCTGGCCCAGCACAGAAAAGCTGCATACTGATTGAAGTCATCTTCCCATTTGAAGTCATATTCTCTTTAAAATGGAATCAACATTCTCCCTGAGCTCCATTCTGCCCTTCTCTCTCTCCTTCCCTCCTTGCTTATTTCTACTCTCTTTTGATCACACATTCTTATTTTCTGAAATGTTTTCCATTTCAAAGCCACACAGCAAACAGATTAGCTGAAGTGTTGCTTCTGCAGACTTGGCATCATGAAGAGCAGTGGTCCTTCAGTTTCTCTGGGACATCTTAGGGCCAGCAGCTACAGGGCTACAGGGCTGTGCACACTGAAGTTTACACCCTCAGTGCTGGTGGGTGTAAAGCATCCTGTGCTCCCTCCAGCATCCTCTAGCCAGCCTGATCATGAATGGAGATACATCTTTGCAGGTTCAAGGATTGCCTTTGCAACTGCAGGATGGGGCTGGCCAGGTACATCCCATTACTGACAAACCGCCGGGGTTGTGACCTGGAGAAGTCAGCATTTGGAGACTTCCCTATGTACTAAGGCAACATGCACAGCCACAAGGTGGGCAGGGGCAGTGGACAGTGAGGGAGGCACAAGAGACCAACAGGCTAATTCCTGAGACACAGCGAGATCTCTCCCTGCTTTCAGGAGACAGCACCACCAAGGGCAAAGATTTGGTGACTAGAACTGGTTAAGCAAGACTGACTGTTTGGAAGTGGCCCAAGACTAAGATGTGCTGAAATTTCAGCCCTTGCTTACATGCAGAATCCCATAAAATAGGTTAAATCCTCTTTTTAGAGAAAATCATAAGTTTGGAGTCCACAAACTATCTTGAGAATTCATGTTAATTCTGTTGCTGTAGTGATTTAAGAAAGAGTACTGAGAAAGGCATTTAGAAAACCAGAAGCACTCCAAAATAATTCCTTTCTAAACTAGCTGTTCACAATTTTTGGTTCAAAATGGCTTTCTGTTTATTAATTGCTGTCAGGAATTTTGCACCACCATATTCTTATAATTGAAAATGTACAACATGTTGCACAAAGTCACTGCAGAAACACTTTGTGCCACCCTGCAATTATTTGCTGTTTACATCTCTATTTCATGACTCTTTCAGAGACCAATCTGCGCTGCTACCAACACAGACTGCTTGTTTGAACTGCTGAAACTGCTTTTAACTGCAGGCTCTCATCGCACTTGGCACCATGTTAGTCAAATCTGAGCAATACTGGAGTTCGGTGCTAAGAAGCAGACCAGCATGAAGCAGGACCTGCTGGGAAAAACAAAACAAAACAAAACAGAAAAAAAAAAACAACAAAAAACAAACCACAAAACAAACCCTGTTTATTTTATACAGCCAAATTTTGGAAATACTCTGTTGCTTTCCCTGACTATTCCTTAAAAAGAACAAAAAGGAGGGTGGAGGTAGAGCTGGGGGGAAGAATATATCAGCTATGGAGTAAACAGTTTGGAAGCCAAGTATAATTGGCTGGCAAGTGCATATTGTGATTCACTAAGGGAAGGCTTTTTTTAAACTCCAGGAGCCATGGAGCAAGGACAGCCATGTAGTCATCTTCCTGTGCAAAACAAAAGCTCTGAGCCAGTGAGGTGCAGCACCAGCGTGCCGGGACAATGGGGACATGGAGCATTACCTCAGGCCCGCAACGTGCCACTTGATGACTAGCCTAGTGTTTCCACAGCCAAGTGATTTCTTTTAATATCAGGGTTCGTTACTTCAAGCCCTGTTGCGTCTCAGGGGCTCTGAGCACTACGGATCATTCCTATTTGGGGAGCATACCTTATCTAAGCCCATTATTGCCTCTACCAAATATAAATAGTGTTTCACTCCATACAAAGTCTGTGCATTGAAAGTTTTCTTAAACCAAGGAAACCTGGAATAAATACCTCATTGTCTCAAGGACTTTATCACAGTGGTATGAAAGAAAACCAGTGTGTGATTGTGTTTTCCAGCAATAAAGTTCTTTCAGCCTCAGGAAGGATAGTCTTGATTTGTGGATTTATTGCTCTCACAGTTAGGACCTTACACTTGACCGAAGTAGCTAATACATTGTCAAAACTCTGATCTGGCATGCAATTTGCAAACACAGTCTGCTTGTTTGACATAAAAAGAAAAGAGGAGGACTTTTCCACCTTTTTTTCTTTTTTTCCCATTTTTAACTTTAAGAGATTTGAAAGTTTTAAACTTTGCCTTTTAAAGAAAAAAAAAATTCAACAACACCAATATGTTTCACAAACTTGTCTCTAAACTGCCAATGTGCTGCTGTCAGAGGAAATTAATTCCATTCTTGCGAAAGTCACTGGTTTTTGAAGGAGAAGTTACTCTTACAAAATGTTTTTTTGCTCCTTTATTTAATACAAAGTCCTCCAAAATTGACTGGAATTGAATGGAATGCTTTATTTCATTCAAAACTTTAGTGTTTCTTGGCTTACTTTCTGGCTTGCAATTTTGGAAGTGATGACATACACTCAGACCTGTGGCAGTTGAGAACTGCAGATTTTCCCACGTCTCTGGTGTCACTTCAGGTGCTAAATCACAGTTAAGAACACTGTCTGCTTCTCTATGCTGCCAAGGGGCAGGACACCAGGCAAGGTGGGGCTCTGGCTTTTCTCTCCCATCCCCATCCTTCCCTCTGTGCTTTCCCCATTGCTAAGCCCAGATTTTTGTCCCTGCTCATGAAGCTGCACAGACATGGGGTCACTGTCAGCAAGGAGCCTGATTTCTTGCATGATGGTGCAACATAGACATCCCCACACTGACAAATTGGTCTACTTGTCCAAACTCCGTCACGTTCCTTGCACCAGGCAATGTCAATGCTGAGATCCTCAGGCCAGAGGAGAGAGTTGACACAAGGACATTAAACAGCATGGCTGTGGCATAACTTAGGGGAGTTTCTGAACACCCCTAACAAGGTGGGAACTATGCTGGTGCTACACAATCTCCCTTCAGGTCAGCAAGCAACCTCAGCTGAGTGGGGAAGATGGCAAACTAATTCTCCAGATAGAAGACTCACAGGTTCTTGACTAAAACCTCTGTACTCTGAAATGTCCAGGACAGAAGCTCATTTGTCTGATTCAGACCAGAAGTCATCCTCTGCAGTTAGAGCCAAAGGAATTCCTGACCCTCCTGTCCATTATACCATGCTAGGGTATGTGCTAGGTGTAACTAAACAGCCAAACCTCTTGAACTCTGTCTGAGATGGAAGCAGAAAAATTCCACCCTGACAGGGCAAGCAGGGTCCATCTGTCAAGCCCCTAGTCCAGACAGGAATCTTGGCTGGCCAGATTGGATTTTAGCTGAAAGATGTACCACAGCAGCAAGGAAAAACACTAGCAGTCCCCAGAGTGGGTGGAAACACTGGGCAGAAAGGCTTGGGAGTGTGGGTCCTGCTGAGGACGGACTTGTGACACAAAACAACAAACAGGGTGTCTGGTGAGCTGGGCGTAACATCCCAGGCACATGTGAAGGAAGAATCACTCTAAACACAAGAATGGGACCAGATGAGTTGATTTCAATGGTTTATTGTAAGAAAGCTCCTTAGATTACGCAGATTAAAAACTTCATGGAAACACTTCTGGAGACTGTGTGTTGCTCAGCTTCCTGCACAAGGCACTTGGTCATGACTATGTGGAATAGCAAGCTCGGGAGAGGGGGTTTTATTAGTTTATTATTATTACAAGGCTACAGAGCTCATGTGTCTCTATATTGGTTTCCTCTTGCACTGGGAGAAAGTAAATCTCCACTTCAGAATCAGCCACAAGTGAAGGAAAACACTCGCAGCAAAGCATGGGGTAGGCACTTGGGGGGGCTTTTCCCTTCAGCCCCAGTAAAAGACAGGGAAGAAGGTAAAACTTCATCTGCCAGCCTGGTCCTTAGCACAATCTGGTGCACTCCGGTGGTGCAGAGTCAGAAGATGAAGTTGCATGTGATGGCAGAATTTTCCACAGTGTGTGCTCAAAGCTCTTCTGCAATCCCCTTGAGACACTTCTTGAGAAGAAAAGCTTGTATCTGCACACTGTAGTCTGCTTGGTCAAAAAGCTTTAATTTTTTTAGACTACAATCTGCCCAGTGAGTCTAAACATGTTGAATGCCACTGCTGCTTTTACCCTCAGCAAGGACTGCTAATAGAGCAATACTAGAAGTAAAAACCTTCATACTTGTTCCCTTCACAGCCTCCAGCCCCTTTCAGCTCCAATAGCCCTTCCAGCCTACACTCCAGTTCCTTCCCTTTGGCTCACCTGCCTTATCTGTCCTCCTCAGTGATCCTCAAAAGCCTCCAAATTGTACTAGAATGTCCAGCTTCAGTCTCTTCTCCAGAAGCTCAGTAACACCATGAGTAAAGGAAAACTCCATCAGTCCAACACCTTCCCTTCCCTCATTTTTTCACCCCAAGCATGTCCTGCAGAGCTACACAGTGGGAGGAAGACAATGTCTACCTGAAGCTCACCAAGAGCTGCCTGCCTGCAGCAGGGCATGAAGCTTCCTCTGTAGACCATAGGGACATGTGAGCATGTCCTCCCATTGCACTCAGGGACAGGGAAGAGAAAAAGCTTTCTGGAGAAGTTTCTCGCTCCTTGGCAGCTGTAGAAGGAGCAGCTAGCTCACAATAAATGTTTAGCTTTTAAAGAGCTAACTTTAGGCATGAAGCATGCTGGGCATGCTGGCTTGTGACTGCTGCTCCGCCTGGGTGGAGTTGTCCACAGCTGAGCTAAGAGGCCATGGAGAGCAGAGTGAGGGGTCAGCTGGTGGACAACTGGGAAATCATGAGTAGAAGAAAAAGACAAGCTTAGACCAAAAGAAAAAAAAAAAAAAAGTGATAAATGGAGGGGAGAAACACATTTTACTAAATCCAAAATCCAGGGTTTCCTATTACTTTAATATTCTTTAACTCTTGTAAATATTTTTATCATGCCCATTTCTAAATGAAAAATCTTGCAAAATGAAAACCCAAAATCCTTCAGTTTGCAGATATCCAGGGGAAAGGGTCTCATGCTTTAAAATCCCACCCTGTTTATCAAATTCAACATGATTATGGAAATCAGTCCTGTCACTCTGAGTCTGGTGCTCAGTTAATGTAATTCCCCAGTATAAAAACTTCCTATTTCAATTGCCTTCCCTAAAGTGCCCTCTTTGTCTCACCCTTTTCAGACCTGCAGTCCCCTGGGGTTGTGATTCTCAATCCCCAGGTATCCCCCTGCAACTCAGGTCTTGACCTCGCTGTTGTCTGTAGGTGTTTCTTGGTCCAAACATTCTCTGTTAACACACACAATTATTTTGCAAGGTGCTGTTGGCGGCAGGAGCTGCATTGAATTTTTAACTGTTCCTTTTAAAATTAGAAGTTTCAAGCCCTTGAATCTACACAGCAAATCCTGAGGAGGTTTATGTCCTCCTGAGGCACCATTATTTTCTCCCTGGATAGATGTGTGAAACTGTTATCATGCAGTGAAGCAACTGGCATTCATTTAAGGAAATGGAGGAATCATGAATCTAAAGTATCAAACCAGTAAATAAACCACCAAACTCACTGCATCTCAGTCAGAACTCCTGTTTCAATGCTTTGGCTCCAAGATACACCAGGGATAATGCGGATAAAACTGGTCTTCAAAACACAAGGTAGGAAAATAGTATGTCTATCTGAGCTGTCTTTGGTTCTTGATCCATTAAGTTATTTGTGAGCTTTGTATGAGGACTCTGCCTGCAATCACAAGGGACAAGAATAATTTGGAGGGTGTTAACGATAGCTGTGATTTAGATCACACAGGTGACAGGGCTCTACACAGTGTCAGGCACAACACAAGTATGTGATGGTGGGCAGCCCTGTCACCTTTGTGCCATAGAGGCCCCAGCTCCTTGCTCAGCAAGAAGGATAGTTTGGGCAGAGGAGCAAAAGAAGAGCAAGAAATCCACCCAGGTCCTACAGGCAATTAGGAGAAGCTCTGCAATGTGAGGTCAATTTTGAACATCAAGCAGCAATCACATTTCCTTTCAAGTCACTTCCTCCAGAAGAGCAAGAACAATTAGTAGGCCCAAAGATTGATAATATGAGCTGATGTTACAAACTTTGAACAAAAGCTAAAAAGCCTTTCCTTCACTGCAGATGTCATTGCAGAGATATTACCTGCCAGAGAACCAATACATGAGTTGCACATTTCATTTTAAAATATAGAAACAATAAAGTTATGCTTTTGCCAGAAAGACAACTATTTTTTGAGTTCTTTCCAGGAGTTCTGTGGCTTTTACGGTCAATAGAAATAGGTAGAAAATTATAACATAATTATGGCTTATGATTTAGGTTGGGAGAGGGGTGAGCAATTATTTTTTATTGTGTTTATCAATATCTTTGGTCACAATGTATGTAGAAAATGCTTCTTTTGTGACCCAGGAAATTGAAAAGCCATTTGTGGCAGCATGTTTGAGTAACATAAGTAATTATATATTTATACATGTTTTATGTTGCTACAATATTGTTATTTCCTAGCATGTGGCTTATGCATTCTTATAATTGTCTTATTAGGCCTGTTTGAGTTTCAAATAGCACCTATACTGCAGTGTATAAGACATTTGTTTTGGAAGGAATTATGGGACACAAAAACATATGGATTGCTTTATCATATATAGAAAGCATACAGTAAAAAGCTGGCTTTCATTACTCCATTAGTATGGATCTAGATATGCACTCCGTGTTGAGACTTGGTTATTCACATGTTTATGACATTTAAGGCTGCTTTGTGTTATTGTGGATGTATATTCAATCTGCTGAAAATGCAACACATGTCTGAATTTGCCTTCTTATAAATACTGAGACCCAGAATAACAGAAATCAGGGCTTGTTACTAGTGAAACTGATGTGCTTCCAACAAGCTGGTGCCCCACTATCTCCCCTCACCTCTCTCTTTCACATTCCACCTCCATCCTGTCATTCTGCAGCATGGCAGTGTTTTGCTGCTCTGACAGGATGACTGAGACCTTCCTAAACAGCAAGAGAAATCCAGTGAGACAGAGTTGGCAAGGACAGAAAACCATCTTGGAAGACCCCTGGTGTTCACTAACTGTGGTTATGACTTTTTTTTTGCTAGCATCTTCTCACATGCAAAGGAAACACAACTTTCTGGGTGCACAGGGAGGACTAAGTGCTTTAGCAGCTCTGCGTGGGTGATCCCAGCCGGGTGTGTGTGAGAATCACTACTCCCATGGATAGGGCGCCTCGCAGCAATGGAGAGCTGGTGAAGTCATGCCTGGTACACAAAATAGAGTCTGACTTTAAATAAAATACATTAACTTCGCTATCATTCCCTCTAGTGGTTAAATCTAGGAGTAACTGAAAAAGTTTCTAAGCTTTGTCTCTCTCAAACAATGCAGGACTTGTGCTTTCAGCCCTGTAGGTTGTGGTCCCAATCACAGTGATGGTTCAAATAATGCTATTTACAGGATCACACTGTCCTAAGAAATCTTTTGGGTACTTGTAGTTTCCTGAACATATCCAGGAACTGAATGCCATACATTGCATTGCAACACCCAGCCTTTGTGAGGATGTAGAAAGATACTTTCTGGGATACTTCCAGGGAGTCATTGACTTTTGCAGAGGAGGCAAAAAGACAGTAAGTGAGAATATATTTGGTGCTGATCACACCTCTGTGGCCAAATTAGAGTGTTGCTGCACACCAGCAGCTGAGGCTGCACAACAGCAGCCTGCCAAGGCTGTGTGTTGAAGTTCTGTGCTGATCATCACACTTCGTGCTGGCAAATGCTTTCACCAGCTAAACCCACTGCACCCTCACACTTTGCTTAAGGGCTGCAGCTGCCTCTGTTTCCTGGCACCTTTACAGGACAGTGCCAAAAGCATGTAGCCACCTTCAGTGAGAGCACCTGGCACCAGTGACTGCTGGCAGGGAGGCATTACTGCTGGTGGTCTCAGTGTAAGCAAAGCAGCCAGGACAGAGAGCTGCTGAGTTCTGAATTTGTCCCTAGAGGCACAACAGCTTGAGTTACCAACATTACCATTCCCACAGCCCTTTCATTCAAGGCAAATAGATATAGCTGCTGTTGAGTGTAATTACAACTGGATGTTTCCAAGCATGGCTTGTGAGTAGATCCACTCCATGGATCTGAATTTTGAGATCTGGTAGCTTTCCATTATCAGTAACATTCAGGAAAAAATACTCGATATAGGTATGACACACTTAATGGACCCAGATTTTACTTACTTTCACCTTGTAAACTATTCAGAAGGTTTACTTGTAAATTCTCAGAAAGAATATCCTTTTCCTGTTGGAACAATGCTGAATTTGCAGAGGATGTGCTGTGTTTCTCATATTTCTCTAAGAGGCTCAGACCACAATTTTAGGTGCAAAGTAAAACTCTCTCTTCATGTCGAGCCCCAACAAAGATCTCCATGGAACTCATGTTACTGAGAGTGCATAGTGATGGTAAAATTGTCTTTGCCCTATTTACAACCTGGGCCACCAATGGTGTCTGTAAATCATAGGCTATTTATCTTGTTCTTGACAGAATGCGGATGATAAGAAACCACAGCCATATATAGAAACCTAATTAATTCTGCAGAGGATCCAGTCATGGAGTGAGGACAACACCATCCTGACTGGGTACCCTACCAACAGAAACCAGTGGTCCCTAATGGGTTCTGTTCCTTTGATTAGGCCAGGCTTCATTTTCACCCAATCTGCTGAGATTTGGTTGGATAAGGGGAGAAAGTTTTTATTCTACGACCGATCATTTCTAGTGTGAGCATACGTCCCGTGAGCACTTCAGTGTACAGCTTTACTTCCTCCAGTGCATCCAAATGTAGATTTCTCTTTGCAGATTTTTAAAAAGCAAGATTCAGTGAGTTTTCCATCAGTGTCCCTTTGCAGCCCTGGGGAACTGTGAGGGACTGTTTCTCCTGCATAATTTCTAGCAACACCAGAAGTTGTGACCTCAGAAGAATCGTCTTCTTTCATTACTTCAGTCGCCTTTACTGAAATAAAATTAAAAGATTTAACCATCTGAGAATTCAGCAGTTTTACACTCTGATTTATACCTTTGTTAATGCAATAGTTTTTTTCCCATTGTATGACTCTTTTGGCCTGATTTTCAGCTCCCTCTTAGCTGTCCCAGTGTAATCACCAATGATAAATGCTTTGAAAACTGGCCCCAAATTCCCCTCTGCCTCTTGCCTCGAGGGTAGAGCTGTTCTAATCAGTAAAGTAAGAGAGACATGATGTCCGACTGGACTTGTAGCTCTTTGCTGTGTCAGTTGAACTAATTCTGAGATGACTTTGCACACAGTTAATAACAGACCTTTAGTTCAGTTACTGTTCCAGTAGATAATCGAGCACATTTTTTCACATGATGTGGATACACCTGATAATTTTTAATTTTTTTTTTTAAATAAAATTAAAAATAAAGGTGCTGGGATTGACACCAACCCACCTTTTGTTTCGTTCCTGATATATTTTTTAAAGTTTTTATTTTAAATCTAAATAATGTAAACATTGACATAGAGCATTTATAATTAAGGAACTAAAATATTTTGCTCAGAAAATGCTAGAAGGAGTTGTTTTCATTTTTTTCATGAAGGGAGGCACTTGGGCAAAGCAATTTTTTAAGTTTGATGCCAATTTATGAGTTTCAGTTACTCCAAGCCTACAGTTGCCAGTGAAAAAAATCCAACTGTTTGAGAAGTTCACGTTGCTTTATTTACTCATCTATTCTGGTGGCAATTTTAACCCCTGGCCCCCAAACCCAGCCTTCTGTTATTCAAAAGATCTTAGCCATGACAGAAGAAACAATGATCCTGAAGTTCACCACAAAGGCCCACAGTCTTTGCTAGTCTGAAATCTCCCCCACATTCATAATTTATCTTACCCTCAAGCCCACTAATTTGTAAACTGCAAAAACAAAGACGGTGCCCAAGAACTGTGCAAGAGACCCCAGATCCCAGAGCATGCAGAAGTTCACAGAGTCCCAGGAGATAGCCTGTGAACTCAGCAGCACAAGTTTAATGTTGCCCAATAGTTTTTACTACTTACTTTCATGATCTTTTTTCAATGGCAATATAATAAATAATGTCAGTTTGGGATTTTTTCCTTGCATTTTTTTTTGTTGCAACAGACCTACAGAAAATCCATGATAAGCATCTGTTGTGGAGAAAAATTAAGTACAATATGTATACACAGAACACATATTAGTTTCCCAAATCGTCTTAATGATGGGTTATAAATATTTTTTTGGCCTGCCTGCAGACATATTACTTTCGGCTGTGATCATGTCAGCTTCCATTAACAGAGCTGGATCTGTATTTTTAATGGACAACTAATGTAAATGTAGCTACAAAACAAGGGCTCTTTTTTCCTTAGAGCTGATCATAAGCTCCATCATATTTCACAAGGGTGTTATGTTACCGAAGAGTCACCTGTCTGATGGAGGTATAAAGCAGATGTCTTATTTGCACTACGGATCTTATGGCATTATCTTAAAAGTGCTGCAGGAACATGACATTTTACCAAAATTATAACTGAAGTTGTTAAATGTTTGTACTCTGCCTCCCCAAAGTCTCTATTATGTCTTGGTTAGATCCATATCCTGTATTTCCAGTGACTGAGTGCCAAATAAATGTATGCAGCTGCTCTGCTCCTCAGCAGAAGGGGCTGCATTCCTG
>NW_009953694.1:1231577-1253246 GCF_000747805.2 Chaetura pelagica | reverse complement strand
CACAGAAAATAACTTCATAGTCGTCACTAAAGGCTTCTATGAAGCTTATGCAGGTAAAAATCTATAGAGTAATCAGATGAAATTTGACAGAGTAGGAATTATCTGCAATGTACAGAGTTAATTACATCATTAAATATTTGACCACAGCTGGAATTAAGCAGCTGGAGAGACTCTAGATAAAGGGGAACTCCAGAAAAATATTGTAAACATTTTGTTCCAACAACAGCATTTAATAAAAAACTCCAGCTCCCAGGCAAGTCTGAGGTGAGTGCACTTAATTGCACAAAATGTAGACGCTACTAATTCTTGAGCAGATGTACTACAAGGAGTGGTGCTCGTATTCCAAAAGGTTGAAGGTGGAAGTGAAAGGGGGAGGAGAAGGGTAAAGTCCACACAGTGAGGCAGCACTGGATATTGATGGACAATGCACAGGAAGAAGAGAGCAAATGAAGAAAATGAGTTTTTCAAAGGAAACAAAGACACAGAAACTTCAGACAAATTAAACCCACTAAATGAATTAGTTATTCATTTGACAAGATTGGATCTTGATTTCAGTTTGGCAAGATATGTATGTATTTGCCTGAAGTACTGAGCATAACCTTTAAGTCCCACTAAGATCAGTAAAATATAAACTTAAATCTAAATGTAGGTAGTCAATTAATTAGTCTTCTGAGACAAAGGTACAATCAACAGTACTTGTTAATAGCAAACTCCTGCTATCTGTCATGAGTCTGGTACCAGGCAAACAAGCCCAGTTAAAGCAAAAATTCTGTATTTAACTTTGCAGCAAGTTCTGATGAAAAGAATCCAGATTCACAGTTTATTAATAAACTTTTTAATTTCCAGGGACCTTTACAAACTACTGACTAATTAAACTTTCCATGATCCCACTGCAGTATAGGCAATTATGTGATGGTTTGGGGCAGGGAGAGAAAAAAGAAAATTTGGGTTAACCAATCCCACCCAGTGACCTCAGCTGGAGGTACCTTCCTTGCCTGCAGGGCCTGGATTAAGCTGACTTGAGCAAGGGCCCAAGTTCCCTTTTCCCACACTAAGGGGAATCTGAACTATGTCAACAATATCTGAGGAAATCAAGGGAAGAGGAATGAGAACAACTGGTGGTCTGGAGGGGCTGCCTGCAGAAACAGGGCAGAAAGCACTCGTGGCTGCTGATGTGCCCACAGCGCTACTGTGCTTGGGCTGCTCCATCCCTCTTCAGATGGTTCTCTGTGCTGAAGGACACCCAAGAATGATTTCAACAAAATCCAGTGAGTGCCCAAATCCCAAAACAACTTCAGCTCAGTGTCAATATGGTTTTGTCAACAAAAGTGCACTTGTAAACCAGAACTAAGACACACGGAACAGCATCATGGACAAATCAGCTTTGTCTGTTCACAAATTACCTGGAGGAAAGTTGTAACTTTTAGGAGGGTGGTTGTAATTCCAGACAATTGCTCACCAGAAGTAATAAGAGGCTAGGGCTATTTAATCTGGTCTCACATGCCATAAGCAGAGGTGCCCAAAAAAATGGATTTCAAAGTGGCTGTTGCTGATGTCAGTGTGGGAAGCAGAAAAACCCCAGCTCAATTCTGAAATACTAAGCTGAGGTGTCTGAGCCAGGGAGAAGTTTTTAGCAGACTTTTGAAACCTTTTGTCCACTTTGGTGTCAGACTCAAGAGAAGCTCTAAGTGCCCACCCTAGAAGCAAAACAGAGGTAGAGGAATGCACTCTGCTTTTGATCAAGGGGTAAATCATGTGTCCGGGATAGGGAGGTCACCTTGTTTTCTTGCAAGTACAGATGGTGCCTGCAACAGCCATAGGGTGTGCAGGCCCAGCACAGAGGTGTGAATGCCAGAGGCATACTGAAAGCCAGCCCTGTCCCCAGGGCTTCAACTGGCATGGAGACAAGCACATAGAAGAAATCATCTCCCTCACACCCTCAAAGCTCTGAATGGGTTGAAAGAGAGCAGGAAATCCTGCCCAATTCCTATGCTGGCAGGTTTTCAAGCAGGGAGAGGTGGTGGTAGAGCTAGTGGCCACAGCACAAGCAGAGAATCACCATGAGCAGATATCAAGGACTGCCTAGGAAGAAGCTGACCAGCATTTGGAAACCACGCAGAGGCCAAAGAGGTGGACCTCCCAAGAGGAATGTAAGACGTGCAGGTGTGCGGTGATTTTTTAAAGGTGCTAGAGGTCTCTTCTGGCCTAAATTTTTCTGTGACTCTAAAAATCTCCAGTGAGGCAAATAGTAAATTATTCTCCTCACCTAAACCAAAGCCATAGCCAAAGCTGGCTCACAATCTGTAGCACCAAGGGTTGTTTTTTTTTCTATAACCTCAGATACTTGGGGGAAAATAGCCTTGAACTCCTGGAAGGGTGGAGGACCCCAGCTAGGAGCCATGGCACAGTGCTGCTCAGCCTTCCCTCACCTCCTGAGCAGCTGCTAATGACTCACCTCAGAAAAGCTGCCAAGAGCCATAGGAACCATAGGGACTGGGGGAGAATTCTTTTCTCTTCTGTGTCTAATAATATTTATTGAATAACAATGCTACCAGCTCTGAATCATTGCTTCTGTCAGCGGTCAGCTGCTGCATGAACGTGCTCCTCCACTGCTTCCAAACCAGCCTCCTTGGCATGATGCTGGTACTAAAGGCCTCAATGACTGAACTCCATTTGTCAAAAATCCACCCTGAGATTAAATCTGGAGCTGCGTGACAGTTTCATTGCAGATACCAAGCAAGTAAGAAACTTGGCTAGGTTGAGGTTGGAATAGAAGCAAAGCTGTCTGTACTGTGAAAAGAGGCTGTTTGTCAGAAGGCATTTTGCTTGGGCCTTGAACAGCAAAATGTTATACATGTGATGGTTTTTATGATAGGCCCACAGTATCAGCATAGGAAAACAATCATCTGCTTTTTTAAATGACTCCAAGATAAATCACAAGTAGTGTGCTACTATTGATTTATTTGTTTCTCAATGGAATATTTGAGATATAAATTATAGTTGAATAAACACAAACTGTGCAGAAATTTTACATTGTTTGAACTTATCAACGGCAGGTCTTCTTCATGTTTTCATTTTAATGTAAATCAAACTGTGAAATGTATGGATGCAATTTCTTTCCAGTTATGTTTATTGGACTTGGGAATGACTTATTAACCAGGGCTTTACTCAAATTCTCATTTGATTTCCGTGGATTTGACTGCCCAGCCTCTGTGGAGCTTTCATGGCTTGAGCACTGCAGACCCTGAATCTGATATAAGAGACAACAGGGGTTTTCTCACAGTACCCTTGTGGAGTCCTGGAGTGCGACTCTAATGGAAAGAGTACATCCTGCTGAGCAGAGCGCTCAGAAGAAAGGACTGGTGTCTGGGTGAAATCCCTGCTTGGCTGCCAAGTCTTCCCTTCATTGCAGCAGGGCCAGGAGTTCAATTTCTATGTATAATTTAACTCTGTGGGGACACTCACCCTCTACAATATACTGTAGATCCCCCCGGTGTCAAGAAAAAGACCACAAGGATTCAAGAGAAGATAGCCTTTATGCAATTTTAAAATAAGGGAAACAAACCCTAATAATGCTAACCGAATCCAGACCAGCAAGGACAAAAAAGGTCAGTCCCAGGATCTGATGGTCTGTAAAAGCTGTGGAGATGTTTACAGACAAGGTAGCCCATGACTTTCCATGCCATGACTGATGAAAGCCTCCCTCTAAAATGGAACAGACACAGCGGTAGTGGTGGAAAGGCAAGAAAGACACAGGTTTTCCTGTCCTCTTTTAATTTCACCAACTGAAAAATCCTGACCTGATATCTTCACAGTACCTGCCCTGATGACTCTTCTCCAGCGCCTCACTTCGCTGAGTCCCTTTATGGACCTCTGGGAAGTCCAAGTGAAATTCTGGGTATGATTAATTCAATAGGAGTTTTATCCTCACCCTACAACAGACTTCCCCTTGTGACTCTGAGGAAGTTTCTCATCACTGTGTACCTCAGTTTCCCCAGATAATTTAATGTTTTTCTGTTTGACAGAGGTGTCGTGAGGACAAATTCCTGGTGCCTGGGGACCACTAGTTGTGATGCTGATAACAGGCACAGGAAAGCCTCTGTGGGTCACTGGATACATTCCATTCTTATGACACTTGAATGCAAAAGAGCATTTAAATCAAAACATCACTGGTTAAACTCAATCCTTAGTGAATGGCAGCCTGTAAATTTCTTAGCCTAAATTATTAAGAGAACATTGCATACTTTATAACTGCACGTTTGAAAGTACTCATGGGGTCAGGCTCTCCTTTCAGCCCCAACAGCATAAAGTTGGAGTCATTGCCTGACTCCAGATTTATTTCAGGGTAACTCTGAGCAGGATCCTGGGTTTTGTTTATGATTTTTCATTTGTATTTTGTGAAAACTTAATAAAAATCTTTTAAAACTGAAAAACATGGTTCCATAAACCCCACATATGGGATCTTTAAAGTCAACCAGCTTATGAACTTAACCCTGTTTTGTCTCTGTCTTCTTGGCCTTTTCAGCAGCTAGCACTATTCAGAGATGTTTGTATTTACAGAGGTCAGAAACCCCATAGAGAGCCAACTTGGTCCTCTGCCTAAAACGATAACAAGGACATATGACAAAACTGAAACACAATGTCCTGAAATTAAAAAAAAAAAAAAAAAATACATAGAATTAGGTTAGACAGCTGAGATAATCCAATTTAATGGTTGCAAAGTGGAGAACTTAACCAGCTTGGCTAGAGAATGGCTTTAGATAACACTAGAACCTATTTATATGTGCTGGTACACAAGTAGCACCTTTTTGTAGTGTCCTAGGTGTTTTTCACTGAAAATTTTTTCATACCTTGAGAACATTACTCCTTTACATGACACCAAAGTTTTAACAACTCACTGCAAGCAACAGTTATCCAGGAATTTTAAGGGAATGTGATTTTATAATAGCCTATTCTGAACTTCTCAAAACTGGCAATGGGTTTTTCCACAGTGATTTCTACATTAGCCTCACCAACATATAGCTAATAGAGGGTACATCTAATGCAAGGTATCTGATTTTTATTCAAACACTTTGAAGGCCAGAGAGTGGAGAGGTTACTACATCAACTAGCAGCTTTTTCCCAAGATTTGACAATCCTCCCTGGTTTAAACTCAATAGATCTGTGCCACTTAATATCTCCCAGGGATCTGCCTCCTTACTTTGCTCCTAAACTAAAAAAAAAAAGGTGTTTCAGGCTAAAATGTCAAACTTTAAAAAATCTAATTAGTTGAGAAATGAGCAAAAGGATCTCTCCAAGGCTTTGAAAACCTTCACTTCAGCGTTTTCAGGAGCCATAGAAAAGTAAGGAATGAAAAGAGTAATATGGGATCCAATCTACACCTCTGGAAGCCCACTGTCAAATAATCCCAAGAAATTCAACATTAGATTCAGGAAAATAAGTCACATGCTAGGTCAGTGCCATCAGTTTAGGTGTCTTTCAGAAAATGACACTGGATGTTTCGGAAGGAAGGAAAAAGGAACCACTGAAATTATTTAAAGGCTGGAGAAAACATTACCCATCCCGGGTCTTGAGAGATGTCAGCAGAAAGGGAAGTCCACAAGCTGCAGCCTCTGACATTTCAATAGCTAACATTCTCCTGTAGCAAGGCATCTAAAGAGCTCCACATACACGGATTCTCAAAAAGACAATTTTGTAGTGATTTGATTTTGGTGCTTATGTATCCTCACATGGAGGATATATCAGTAATTATCAGGTTCTTTTAATCTATAATGGAAAATAGTAACATGAAGCCAAAACTGGCAATTCAAAGCTATATGAATTCCAGTTGGAAGAGCAGTCAGACTATTTTTATTTTATTTTATTTTTATTTTATTTTATTTTATTTTATTTTATTTTATTTTATTTTATATTTTATTTCTAATTAACGTCTGTCATTAGATGTTGAAGCAAATTACCTAAAAATTGGAGGATGTCTCCACCTCTTGAAGTACTGGGATGACAGCTGAAGCCCACCCTGGAAGAGGCTCTTTTTGCTAACACACATTACTGAACTCTGTCCAGGAGTAACTTAACAAAATGAAGTGGCCTGCAATGTACAAGAAATCAGACTTGATTATTTCCTTGCAGGTTTGGGAGCGTTGCAGTAATGCCAGTAAAGAGAAAGGTAACTGGGTTTTTTTTAGTTTTTGGTATGCAAGAGCAGGCAGTCAAGAACCACCACACTGTGCGGCAGAGGGGGTGAAGATTTTCCCAGAAGGAAAACTACCCCAATTCTCCTCTCCTAAGCTTTCTGCAAAACCAGTTTCAAGCTACAGTGGACTGACTTTGAGAAACAACTCATTTCTTCTCCAGCCTACAGTCTGTGGTCTGGTTTTGAATCAATCAGTGCAGCACACAGGTGGTGGAGGGAAGCGTTCTAGTCCACAGCAGAAGGATTTAGCAAGAGCAGCCAAAATAAGCTTTTGTGTCCCTGCTGACAACTGTAGGAGTGGACAGGTCTTTCACTGTGTGGGACATACACAATTTATATGAAGGGATCCCTAAACACTTTAGTATTCATTATTTTGAAAAGAGGTTGGATTCTGCAAAGGGGAAGGGATGTGTTTTCATACCTTGAGAACATTACTCCTTTACATGACACCAAAGTTTTAACGACTCATTCATTTTCCCTTGTCTAGTGGAACAGAAAGAAGAGAGGGAAGCATTTATTTACCAGCAAATGCTTATTATTCTTCTAAGGAAACAGAGAAGAATAACATTTCTTACTCATGTTGATTTTGTAAGATCCTCCTTGCATGTTATTATTTTTATGATTTTTTTTTTTTTTTTTTTTCCTAAGCAGTAGTTCATGTACATCTAATCTTCAGCTGAATATGTAACGGTCTTGCAGAACTGCTGGGTGACATGGTCCAGACCTTAAGCTTACATAACTCAGACTGCATGGCTGATTGAATATATATAGTTCCAATTTCTTTTGTACATGCAAATTAGGAATATAATGAAAACATTTCAAATTATGAGGCTGGAATGCCATTTTTACAGATGTCTTTTTCTGCCAGTGGGCAATTTGTTCTCCTCATATAAACATTAGGAAAGCTTAAGCATCTGCTTCTAATTAGCTCTCTTGCACAAGTTACTGATGCACATAACTCACACTTCCCCATGCTCAATGCTGAGATCTCAGATGATTAGTTTGTTTGCACACTGCTCCTTGGAATTAGACAAAACTGAAGACCTGGGATCACAGCTGTTCTCTGCACTAGAAATCAAACACAATTTTATTGGAATGATGAAATTTGCCAAGATCAGATGACTCCAAAAAGCAAACATGGGTTAATTGGGCCCTGGTTGACCCTAATGTAACCACATAAATTTGGGTAAAATCTGGCCAGTATTTGATTAATTTGTTTACAGAACATGCTGTGTGAATTATTTTTCAGTACTAAAGTAGGTTTTCTTACCCAGGAAATTCTTTTTGTGTTTTATCCCTCAACCATTGTGGCTTCCTCACCAGAGCTGGGACAAAATCATGGTACATCTTTCAGAGTGCACTCGGTCCTGACCCTGCTCTGCCTTCTCACACCTGAACTTCAGGTTCAAAGCAAATTAGATTTTTATTCTGGCCATGGTATAAAACTCTGTCAGACTCAAGTGACATGGAGAATCAACAGTCACACAGTGACACTCTACCTTTGATTAGAGCACTGTTTGGTTTAAACCTTCCCAGAAACTCTCACTTGAACTCATCTTTCATGTCTTTAATAACATCATCAAAGCTTTATGCATTCCTTAAAAGCTTCCAGAAATGCTAGCTCTGGAAATAATTTTCCTCAAAACTTTCATTTGAACAGAAGAAAGAGAATTCATCACACTGATTTGGGGAGACATAAAGCACTGAGTCCCGAGCTTCCCTTTAGGAACTGACAGAAATACCTCATATGCATTGTACCAGTATGGATCCAGTTAACAGAAGTGTAGCAAAGCTCAAAGCCCCTCCTGTTTATGACAGTACAGACCTCTTCATCCATAGTATGTGATCATATTAATCAGAATATTAAAATTGTACTTGCTTAAGAGCTAAACCAAAAGGTTTCCTATGCCTTGCATGGTATCTTTTGACTTTATAAAGCAGTACGTAGGAGAACATTAAGAAAAGTCCACCCTCTTTGTGACTCTTCGTGTTTTGCCATCAATTACAATGGCCACTCTTGAATACATTTTCAAAATTGTAATTCAAATATCTAATAAGCTAATTCCTCAGTAGCAAGAAACTAGTTTTTAAAGTACATGGAGGTTTTAATTACACCTATCTCAGGGACCATTACTTTGCAGTAGTCAAAACAGTTTCCAAGGAATTTAAGCATTAATAACCCTGTTTTTCAAACAGGTAATAGACCTAAAGATATCCCCCATCATACATTTATTGCATCCCAGTTACTCAGAGCCTGCTTCAGTTCTCTGTTCACAGAGATACTGCTCCTTTTCCAAGAGTGCATAATCCATATGCTTAAGGTGGTGTTTGTTTTTTGTTCTATTTTCGGTTTGGTTTGGTTTGGTTTTTATTCCAGAGTAGGTTGCTTTTTTAATCTTACCCAAATACTTGAATACAGATAAAATTGGGTATGCTGCAAAAACAAAAACACCAGGATCAATGAAACCAGTTTCCTTCAGATTTGTGTCTCATGGATGAGTGACTTTGATATCTAAAATGTTATTGTAACTGAGACATCTGCAAGGGTTTTTCCCCCATATGGATTTTCTCATTTCTAATAATGTGGACTCTTGTTCTTTTCTTTTCCCTACTGTCAGGTCCTCCTAACATAATTTTCTTCAACCTGGCCATCTGCTTTTAGAAGCTTGCTTATCTTAGACGTCTCTACTCCTCTGACAAATCTACTGGAAGTCAGCCAATTAATTCAAGAGGTGTCAGGGACACACACAAGCATACACACATACACACAATCCTCTTTTCTACAAAAAAATCACGGCTCATTTCCCTAGAGACAACTGAAAAGTGTAGAAAAATTATGCACAAATAAACTTCTACAATTATTAAATCACTGTAATAATTAGCTGCAAATTAGAGTGGCTGGTATTTCAGCTTAAAAGACTCCAGCATCTTCTAAGCGTTTAATAGTATCTAGACTTGAGTCAACCAACACACCTGTTTGATACTGATGTGAACTCCAGTGATATGTCAGCAGTCATATACAGTATGTGAACACAAAATCAGCCCTATTTTCTTAATCAGTACAAATAGTAGGACACCCTGCAGTATGTACAAAATATTTGGAATAGGAAAGAAAATGTACTATTCTTCCTTCTCGATAGAGCAGGGCAAAGACCACTGAGTTTGTTTTTCAAGGATGTATATAGTCTCGTGCTATTTGTTTTCTCAGCAATGAGTTTCACCCTTTGTGTGCGGTCAAGTCTGCCTGGTGTGGAGTTATGAAAAGAAGAAGTGGTTCTGGTAGGAGCATGGTTCTACAGCAGCTCTTTCAATGTTCTTCGATTGTTAAGTCCAAGTCACAAACACCCTCACAAAGAGCCAGAATTTCAAAGTTCATATTCACCTTTGCACTACATGGCAAATAATAGTTTTGGGATGTTATCTGCACTGTCTTTATTAGAGATTAGTGGAAGTTTCTGTTAAAAGAACTTAATTTGAAAACACAATTAACTGAATGCTTTGTATGCAATACTTCCAAGTGGAAGTCTTTTGCCCAAACATGAATTCTTGATGCTTCTGGGGCCAGAGACTTCCACAGCTTCTCAGTTCAATGGATTTATTTACCAATTTCACAGACAAGTTGTTATAAAAATAACAGACCCTGTCAGTTTTGGTGAGCAGGTACTCCAGATCACTGGCAATATGCCTGAATTTGGATTTTGGTTTGGTTCAGACTGAAATAATCTTCAAAATATATAAACATTTTGCAAACATTTTCGTTCAGCTCTAGATCCACTTCCACCACATGGGCTGGCCAACACTTGTCTTCAAAAAGCAACATCAGTGTACCCACTTACCACTTTCAGAGAAAATAAAACATTTGCTGTTGAAGGCCACTATTCTACAGGCAAGAAATCCCCCCCACCTTCTTACTCGGTTTTCACACAGTGCTTATTCAGGCAAAGGTCCCATGTACTTTGGTGGGTGACTGGTACACAAGTAGGAACTTAAAGATTTGGCTGACATATGTAAGTAAATGCTAAGGGAAAAGCAATTTGATCTCATTTCAAAGCCTGGCAAAACACCATATAGCATAATCACTAAAAAATCTAAGGCAGAATTTCATCAAGCAAAAACAAACACTGTTCAGAAACTCAGCAGGAGACAGCCAGTCCTGAGCCTACAGTAATTGCAACGTTGAGAATAGGAGTAAATTCCCTGAAGAAGCTCCGTACAGTAGCAAACCATCTGTCTAAACACTTGCAGAAAAGGTTCATGTTTGAAAACCCTGGAACTTGCCAAGGCCTTTGCCATTGACTTTGGAAGTGTAGTGACATGGGATATTCACAGATGTTCTTTCTGAATGTCCCCCACTCCCTGTAAGCAGATGGACCTCAGAGCCTGCAAAATGAACTACCAGGAAAGACAACAAAACCTTTTTCCGCCTCCTGTTGCCTTTCTCTACAGTAGGGACTGGGGCTTCAAAAATCAATTAGCATTTTTCTGCTGATGGACAACAGTAAGCAAAATGTTTCTTTCAAAGATTGACCATAGCTGAAACTGACCCCCATGTAGAATTTCATCAGGAAGCCTTTACATATGGCCTTGGACCACCAGGCCTATCCTTCAGAACAAACATCTGTGATTCACAGTAATTCCAGAGAATATATTCTAATATATCTTGGGAAAATGATGACAACTGTTGAGACCTAGCAAACACAGAGCCCTAGGTTTTTATAAAGCAACTACAATTCATCACTAATATCTGAAAACTCTGGTCCACAGCAGGGTTTTCAGTGAATGACACAGGTTTGTAAAGCAGAAAATAATTCATATTACAGAATAAAAGCAATTATATTTGAAGTTAAGGGTCGGCTGCCAATTCTCTTGTGATCTCTGTTTTTCAGGGCTTTGATATAACCACCCATAACATCAACTTGACAGTCTCAATGGTTTTTCAAACAATGGATTTACTTTCTTAAGCTGATTTCAACACTTACAGTAAGGTTTAAGGGGAATTCTAGGAGTTGTGAAAAGAAAGTCCACTGAAAGGCATCTGCTTGTCCCTGTACTCAGCACAGTGTTCAGCACCTGAGGAGGCTGCTTCTGCTGCTGCACCACCAGGCTTCATCCCAGCAAAGGAAAAGCCAAGAGCACATTCAGCCCTACAGTGTGCTGCAAGTGGCCCCCACAAGCAGATGGATGAAGGCTGACACTGGGAATTTCATGCTGTGGAAAATCTAAACAGAATATTTCACTTACAGTCGGCTTTCTTCTTAGCATCTGGCTGAACTTCTTGAGTTTGGTTTTCAAGTTCCACCTACCTGCACAGGCCTTCCTTGATGGCTGGACTACATCACCCACATTGCATCATGCTCTCTCTCTAGCTCAGCTTCCACAAGATACTAATATTTTAGCTGCTCCAAGTTTTGCTCCTTTGACAAAACAAAGCTGTTGATGGTCAGAAAGAAATTCCAAACAGATTTTTGCACTTCATCCTAGGCATGCAAAGAAGGGAAGGAGGGCCTCTGCTGCTGGGCTGCCTCCCATTGTCATCTGGCTACTGTCTGGCTAAACGTGCTCTGAAAGACTCACCTCAACCTCTATTTACTGCAGTGTAGTTGTTCAGTTTGGGACTAGCCATATGGCACCTATATATCAGTAACTGGTGGAGACACATGTTCCAAGCTTCAGCATCTGTGTTTCATAAAAGAACATGAGGATCTGATAGAGCCAGCCTGCAGGACCTCCCAGAGAACTGGCAAGAACCATCTAAGCTTTCCATGGACTTCCAGGTAACTCCAGCACAGCATTTTCCTCACCTTTACAACAACGAGCTGTCATATCTGCTTTATGGCCTTTTTCAATGTAGTATCTTGATGTTTTCCAGTTCTTATTGATTGTTTCTTCAAAATATTGCTTTCAGGCAAGGAAGTCTGATGTTCCTATTCACACACAGAGACAGCAAGGCCCAAGTCTGATAGAGAGAAAGTGCTAGGAGCCCTAAAGATGCGTCTACATAACTTCTGTCACTTAACTGCCAGAACCAGCGCCAGACTGACACTTTGTAGGAAGGAAAATCAGCCACATCAGTGTATCTGCCATATAGTGGCCATAGGAAGGCTGTGAGGTATCTGACAAATGGTGGGAACCTTGGCCAAGTCACCATGGCCATCCCTAAAGGCTGAGCTGGAGCTTCTTCCCAGCTCTGCTCAGGAGATCACTTAAGCCTGCTCCAAGATCATTTGGACACTAGGCAAGTTTGGGTTCAAATGCATGCTCAAATTCATGCCTAAAATCTAAGCCAGAGAACAATTCAATTATGCTACCTTGAAAGATGTGTGGCAGAGCAGAGTTCTGAATCCAGGATTCTCTCCTGTAGCTGGTCTTTCTTCCTCTTATCTTCCTTTACTCTTAGGAGTTTTTTTCCCTACTAATTGTATTTCCAGCAACAAAACAAGCAAACTAAAAACAATCGAAAAGTAAACAAAGAAGCAAACAAACAAACAAACTACAACAACAAACCAAAACCCAAACAACAAAAAAACCCACAAAAAATACCAAACCAAACGCAAACAAAAACAAACAAAATAATAAAATTGCTAGGAGCCCTAAAGATGCGTCTACATAACTTCTGTCACTTAACTGCCAGAACCAGCGCCAGACTGACACTTTGTAGGAAGGAAAATCAGCCACATCAGTGTATCTGCCATATAGTGGCCATAGGAAGGCTGTGAGGTATCTGACAAATGGTGGGAACCTTGGCCAAGTCACCATGGCCATCCCTAAAGGCTGAGCTGGAGCTTCTTCCCAGCTCTGCTCAGGAGATCACTTAAGCCTGCTCCAAGATCATTTGGACACTAGGCAAGTTTGGGTTCAAATGCATGCTCAAATTCATGCCTAAAATCTAAGCCAGAGAACAATTCAATTATGCTACCTTGAAAGATGTGTGGCAGAGCAGAGTTCTGAATCCAGGATTCTCTCCTGTAGCTGGTCTTTCTTCCTCTTATCTTCCTTTACTCTTAGGAGTTTTTTTCCCTACTAATTGTATTTCCAGCAACAAAACAAGCAAACTAAAAACAATCGAAAAGTAAACAAAGAAGCAAACAAACAAACAAACTACAACAACAAACCAAAACCCAAACAACAAAAAAACCCACAAAAAATACCAAACCAAACGCAAACAAAAAACAAAAAAATAAAAATAAAAAAAAAAAAAAAAAAAGGGCAGAAGGGGGTGGAGTGGAAGAGGAAAAATAGGAGAGAAAAACAAGAAAAGCACTGAAAACAAAAATTTCAAACTATATTTTTTCTAGATAATGTTAATTGAAGAATTTTAAGAGATCAAAAACTATAAAATCTTGAAAAAAACAACACCAGTAACCTAACATTTTGAATACAGCAACCTTTAGGCTAAAAAAAAAGTGAGAAAGAAAACTGTGACCAGCTCCTGCCAAGAGCTTTTAAAAATTTCTCATGACAAGGATTACAGCACATTTATGATGTGCCCATTCCATATGCAATTAAACCAACTGGCTTTGTGTGTTCCAAACAATAAAAAAGAGGTGCTGGTACCCTAGTGTAATGTTCCTGATGAGAGTGCTGAGGTAAGTTCTTTTCAGTCAGGTCCTTCTCATATAAATTACACAAGCTATGCTTTCCCCTTTTACACCAAACTGCATGATCTACTTTATCTCTGCAATGGAAAACATGGTTATAAAACGTCCTCTTTACCCTTGTTTTTATTTAACATAATACCAGAATCAGTAGCATGGAAAATGAGGATCCAGGTTAATGCCATGAGCCTTGGGACAGAAAACCTTACTGTGGGCTGATAATATCTCACTGATTTTTGCCAGTCTCAAAGACTCTGTCCACGATCCTTCTGTAAAATGAACTTTATGAAATCAAAACTTGCACCCTCCTCAGAAGTCCAGTCCCTTCCTGTGGTGAACACTGCTTTTGTGATAACCAAAGGAATTCTATATTTAGGGAAAGCACTTGTTCCTGACCTTCAGAGGATTGTTTCCACTGACACATGCTGAAAAGATAAGGGATAAAAATCCCCTTTGGGATTTCAGTTCAGATCCTACAGTTCTAATATGAAATTTAAACTGCCCCAAGCTGCTAGTGTTACAATATCGCCTGCTATGTATAAAGCAGAAAGGGAAAAGTCCAGAAGACAATATTTCATTACATGGAAATTCTTTGAATCCTAAAGCCATATGGGACATAAAAAGCTTTCCCTAAATCCCTCTCAGATCAATGGAATTCAATTGTACAAAACCGATAGTTGGAAGAAAAAGAAACTTCTGTTTTTGTGCATTTCTGGGAGCTGACTGAGATTCATCTATAACTAGATAAATAGCTTTTATTTTAGAGCAAGTATGAGAGCCAGGAGAACAAATCTCTTAATCATTTAATCGGCAGCTTTCTCAGTGAATTAGTCTGTGTGTCCTCCTCCAGTTCAGTGAGATCAAGGCTTCCTGGTCATAAAAGATCTTTTAAGACCTTTTGAAAATCCTTCATTTTATGAGTAAAGTTTCACAAATAGCTCCAGTTTTCAAACATTCCTACAACAGCACCTTATGGATAGTCCTGCTCACAGTTTTCTTCAAGGTGTTGTGTTTTTTCTCTTTTGGAGTACAGTAGCTGCACTAACCCAAACAGAAAATTTGGAACTTCCACATCTCACCAGGTGTAAGGTACAAATTCCTTCACAGTCATACAGGGGAGGTAGTTCATATAGAAGCGCCTGAGTTGTTAGTTGATCCATATGAGAAATTAACAAGTCTAGAAAGATGATGGCACTGGTTCTGAAAAAACTGAGCAGAAAAAGAGCATTTTAGAAAAACACTGTCATTTTCCTACCATCACCTCAAGTTCAAGAGTCTGCTCTGCTGGGTTGGGAAAAGGAAGAGATCCTGAGCTCTCAGATAAGCAGCTGTCCTAGAAAGGACAAGATTCTGCTTTAAGGCTTTTTGAAAACCAACTTTGAAAAATTTTAATTTTGTCCCATGTCATTCTCAAAGGCTTGTGGGTCTTTTACATTACAAAAACTTTCCACAAGACACAAGCCAGGATTTGGTAAAAGACCATAGTAACATAGTCCCCTGGCAATGTGAGTGAGCCACTCTTTACCACAAAAGGCTTGAAAATGGCATGACATTTTAAAGCAACTTTCAGAGCACCTCCTTGGTAGTTCAGAGGGGAGTGTGTTGTAATTTTTGCTTCAATTTATCTGGAACGACTCACTCAGAGGAATAGCAGGCTGCGCTTGTTGGCCTCCTGCCATTCCAGGTTATGAATCAGAGCTGTGTTAACAAACTCAAAGAAATCTCCTTCATGCTGAGCACAGCAGAAGACCAACCAACATTTAATTGTCCTTGCTATTACTTTCCTCTGCTCTGCTCAAGGTAGAAGCCTCAAGCCCTGGGTGGCATGGCTAGTCCCGCAACACATTCCCCATCGCACAGAACCCATGTCCAGCATGAAGGCAGAATGGAGCATGACCAATGAGTGGGAAGCAAGACCTGTTCTTGCCATCACCTTGACTTCTCAATGTGCTGCAGAGAAATGTTATTCATCCATTCTATTGCACCCTGTGGGTTTGCATATGGCTACCATCACTGTAACATCTGGTAATGATTTTCTGCAAACAGCAACATCATATGTTCTTGCTGGGAGCTTGTATGAGCTACAAGACTCCTTCTGCTCCTCGTTCAGGAAATACCTTATCTTTGGTAAGATGAGTAGGCCAAACCTTAATGTTGACATTCAGGTCTTTTTCATTGTCTGGAATTCTGACTAGCCATAGTAGGAATCTGCCTCAGCCAAGATGAAGATACAGTCACTAGACCATCTCAAGTTGAATAATAAAGGGCTCTTATTTTATGTCAAGATTCTTTCTAGTAGCTTTTTCTCAAATATGATATGCATATAGTTACACGGGTGAAATGTTCCCTGTGCAAAACAAGGTGTTTCAGGAGACTCCATTAGCATGCTGCAGTTTTTGTGGTCCTTGCCCAGCATGGCATTTCAGGCTCATTTTCCCATCACCTCAGGCTGGGCACTGAGTGTGTTGGAAGTGCCGTGGCTGTCCACATCTTTCATTGTGCTCTGTTCACCTCTGATACAAAGGCAGCATTCACATTGCAATAGAACAGCTGGCAACACAGCAAGTGAGGCTGAGGAGGGAGAGGCACAGAAACCCCACTTCCATGCCATGGGGGCAGAGGGCACTCATGAGGAGCAGTGAGCAGACTGATGCATGTTCAGGCAACTAGACGTAATCAACCCTTAGCTAGTCTAACCAAAGGACTTGGTGAGTCTTCTGTCTCTTGGAGAATTTCAATCAACTTATTGTATCCCTCTTTTTAAAAAAATGCACTTTGACTCTGCCACAACTCAGATTCGTAGATGAAACACAGGGTATCCCAAATGTATGCTATGTGGAGTCCACCCAGACAACCATAAAAATCCCCATGGCCTTAAACACAATGCATCAGGCCTTGTTTAACCTACACCTGTGCTACTTCCAGAGCCAAAGCCAAATGGTTTTCACAGCTCCAACACATTTGAATGGAATTGTGCCTGCTTATATCATGGGGCTGCATCCCATGTCCACAGAATATCTGCTGTTTTTTTAACTTTTCCCAAACTTCTGAAATACTTCCAGGCAGGATGAAGCTTCACTTCTTCCAACTGAACTAGTGACTAGTGAATCTTGGCCAGAATCTCTCCATAAAACATGCAGGTTTCTTGATTTTGCTGACCCATCTACACCCAAGAGTATATTTTAACACAGAATTTTTTTCCTCTTTCTCTGATTTCTTGTTGTGTTTTTGTTTTGGTTTGGTTTGGTTTGGTTTTTTAACAGAATTTTAGAAAATGCAAGAAAGTCTTTGCTGATATTTGGTTACTCACCACATGCTGAGTTGAGTTTCCTGTTTAAAGAAGAGACTGTGTGTGTGTGTATGAGTATGTGTGTGTGTGCTGGGGCCTTTTTATGGGTATCCTGGCCTGCTAAACCCTTAGAAGAGCCAATACCAGTCCTGAGACTTTTCTGAGATATCTTGACCCAGCTAGCACCAAACACAGCTTGTACACTGCAAGCAATGCTGGGCAGACATCCCAACAAATGCAAAACAATATTCTTAATTAATCTGGGGGATTTCCTGAAACAAATTTTGGCATGGAAAGAACAAGCTGCTGTACAGCAAGAATGACAGTGTTTGTCTTTGAGGAGGATTAGCAGGCGATAGATGGCTATAGTGGTGTGCAAGTCCTTCCCAAAGTTTGTCCCTGAAGCAAGGGTGCACAAGGTGCAATGAAAGAGCTACAGAGTATGAGACAGAAGAAATTAATAGCAGATGGACAGAATAAAGAGCTGCTTTCAACAGGCCTCTGAAATTGTATTAAAAGAGGTGGGAAAGAAGGGCTGCAAAGAAAGTTATCTTTCCCATTTTAAAAGGTGCAGGAAAAGGGGCAGGGGAGAGTGGTGTGCCTTGAAAAACTGGATTTCCCAATATAAACTACATACAACATATACATGACACTGAAAAACAGGGTCACATGTGAAAGGGAGGGATAATAGTGAAACTAAGAGTTAACTGAGACAATACTTTAAAAAACCAAAACACTTGCAAATCCAAAGGGTCATCATCCTTCACAATCTGATTGGGAGTATTGCAAAATCTGGTGATTTTTTAAAAGTCCATCTTGTGAAATCACAGAATTTATGTGTGAACCTCATCCAGCATTCTCTCTCTGCTTCAGGGAGACTTCTTGCCCGCAGGCTTAGAAATGTAAATCACAGGTTACCTAAAAGCTCAGAAATTGCCTTCAATGAACAGAACACTCATGTTTACACTGTTGAAAAACTCACTAAGTCAAGCTCAAGACTTTGCTCAAAGCTCATTATTTAGCAGTAATGGAAAATGGGAAGCTGAACTTTGCTCCCTTTTGACAGTAAGGGACTTGCATATCACTTTGGCAAAACAAAACAAGCCTGAAAACAATATGATTAGGTAAAGCCTTTTCTATTAATGTCCTAGCAAGAAATCCTCTATGGCAGAAACAATGTACTAATCTCTGATCTGCCTCTAACTCTATAATATCACTCCAGAAACTATATTAAGCCTTATTGTTCCCTTCAGTAAAAGGCAGATCTGCAACTGCATTTCTGTGGACAGCTTCACACAATTAGAGACTGAATAGCTGCAAGCATGACTCCTGTGCCTGGAAAGGAATGAGGACTTAGTATGGTTCTTCCTAAAAAACGGAAGACATGAGGATAAAGGTCAAGTACTTTGAACCAAAGGCTGAGAAAGAAAACCAGTTTCTTGCTACTGTAGGCCATGATACCATCATGTCTGTTTTGTAAATCTGTTAAGCTCTCTCATAAATGAATACAAGGGTGCATGTGATAACTTGCATGCCATTTTATTATGAGATTCCAATTTGCTTTATTTCTGTTTTACTTACAATTGTAATTGTATTCCAGAAAGAGGGTTAGAGAAAAACAGATCCTAAGGAATCCGTCTACATTTTAAAGTATGTATTTGTTTTACAAAGCAGGAGAAGGAGCAACGTGAATACACAGAGATGGGGTAGTAATCTCACTTCTAGAGCCTTGCTCTGCTTTTCACAGCTGCCTAGAGTCAAACATATCATGCCTTTGGTGCCTCAGTTTTTCCAGAAATAATTGTACCTCTATGGTAGGGAGAGCATTAAATCCAGCTACTGCTTGCAACTTGCCAGGTACATTTGAGATATGGTTCAGTAAGTGATATTTACTACTTATAGGAAGGTCTCTATTTAAAAATACAAAGTAATTTTCAGATATATACAAGACTATCATAATTTGATCCAGACTCCTCTGAAGCCACCAAAAATATTACATTTTTATGTAAGCAGGATTTGGGCAAACATGCTTCCCCACAAGACACCAATCCTTTTTGGCTGTTGACTGCCAATCTGGTCTTAACTCTGGGCATGTCTTTTCTTCAGACTGCTCTAATCACATCACTACTGGATTTTGCACTTGTATTTTCAAAGAAAAAAAAACCAATACGTCTTTTCCACCCTTTCAAGGTATGCTTGCCTTGCAGGGAGCACACTAGTAGAAAAGAAAAGGCTCAGAGGATCAGTTTCCTAGAAATGAATTCTTGCTTGGAGCCCATTTGGAGGCATTAGACACTGGGAAAGTAGTTTTGGTATGTAACATAAGATTACAGTTACTTCCCTGGGTAGCAGGAGGTAGCACTTTGGCTTGTTCCACGGGAGTGACCAAAAAGGTGGCCAAGAGCCTCAAAACTTACTGGAATTAGCTAAAATCAGAGATCATTGCAAAGCAAATTAAGTCCTTTGTGTGCAATACAAATTGGTCCAATGCTGCCCCTTCAGCTGAAGGGATTCCCTATGTCTAATCAAAAGGCAAAATCCAGAACTAAAGCAGAGCAAAAAGCTGTTCAAATGTCAGCCAATCCTGCATCTGCCTTTTTCCTGTATGTTCATCCAAATCTCCCACAGAGTAATTGAAATATCTGTATATAATGGAGCTTATAAAACCTTAGTATAGGATTTATACTTTTTCATGTCTATTATTTCCAAATCTTGCCTCCAAACTGTGTCAATAAGCTTCCCCAAGGGTATGGGTAAGGGTTTCAGCTGCATCTCATTTGACTACATCCTAATGAAAATGGTGAGTCTATCAGTATCGGATATATCTGAGCATTCTCCCAAAATTACATCTGACATTTACAAGGAAATAATACTGTAAATTCAGCCTTAGGATCTAGTAGTTGCTTGTAAAGCAAGAATTGGCATTGGCAGACTCATGTTGATCTAGAAATTTCAGGGAATATAAGAATTCCTTCAGCAGAAAAAATCTGTCTCTGTATTGGCAGTACATTTTAAGCATCCAATGTCAATCAGAAATTAAATGCAATGTAATTCAATCTCACCCCTTGAGATCTGGCCAAAAAGGAAGACTTTTGCAAGTTGAAGAGTAGATACTAGCCCATCCTCCCATATTGCATAATGGAACCCAGCTCACATATGGTTCTGCTCAGTGTTTATCAGTCAACACAAACCCTTTCACGAGCGGGAAAGAAAGTCCTAGGGGCTGTAAAACGAAGGTCTGTAACAAGCTGCATTGCCTCAAGGTGAACTCTTGGAGTTAGAGGGCTGAACACCATCCCTGTCCTGAGACAGCTGTTGAGCAAGGAGGATCAGGTGCTTTTCAGGGTTTCATAATGCAATGTCATTTCATTCCAACTCTTTTTCTCCCCAGGAAAAAGTTTTTTCTTTAAATGTCTCCAGCTTGAAGTTTATTCCTCCTCCAGATTGCTCGAATTTCTACTTTTCAAAGTAGCCTTTAATTTCCAAATTTAAGCTAATTATAGTGGAAGTAAATATCCAAAATTAAAACAAAACATTTGAAAAGTACCTAAACAAAGTGCTGTACTTGACCCTGAGCTTACTGCTCTTTTCCAGATTGTCTGTTCACCAATGCGTTTCAGATTTTTACTTTCTTGCCTCTGTCAGGACAAAAAGAATTTTCCAGTACTTTGGAAATCCTCACAAACTGAGAAAACATCTTCCAGCATAAATCTAGTGCCAGTACCTTGCCTTGCTCCCTATACAGTTCTCAGTTTTTCTCTACTGTCAAGGATGTTACAAAAGAAGAGCTTTGGCAGTCAATAGTATGCAAATACTGTAGTTGTGATGAGGATAGAGGAGAGAGAACAATAAGAGATGGTGTCAGACAATTACACCTTCTGTGAACCTCAGTCCTGCCTGTTTCAGTTCTCCCCACCCTCAATAAGTCTCTGCTGGAGCCAATATAAGAAATTCCCATGGACACTGTTGTTCCAGCCCACACTAGCTCCTAGTTCTTTTTGTCTTCTGCACTTGATTCTGTGCAGATCAGCCATGAAGTTCAGATCTCTGTTAGGGTCAGCCTCACCCACGGACTCGTTACTTGTTCTGGATCAGATCCATAACCTTGGTGCCAATTCTTACTCAGCCAAAACTCCCAAATGACTTTCAGAAGACTTGACTGCAAAGTACTTCTCTGCCATCACTCATAACTCTTGCAAAACATCCCTGACCTTAGAAAAAATACTGGGTGCCCTTTTGGATTTAGAGAAATCCTTCTTCAGAAAAGAATTTTCATTCACATCACCCTTGCCTCACCAGCTGCAGTAGAACACCATGACCAGCCTTCAGCTATTACAGGCCTGAGTGGGAGCCGGGGAGGATCACACAGACACAAAAATCTGAAGTGCTGCTCAGGTCAGAGTAGTGCTGTCTCTGCTCCCATCTTGTTTTCCTGCACTGGCCAGTATAAAAGGTTAGAGAGCAATCTTCCAGCTAGAGACATTCAAACCAAGGAAAACATAGAGAGGTGGTTGTTCACATACATATATTTCTGCTGAAGGGATTACCACCCCCTGAAATTTGTTGGTGACCAAGTTGGCAGAGAGAGCGTC
>NW_009953694.1:1206348-1231033 GCF_000747805.2 Chaetura pelagica | reverse complement strand
GTCGTTGAGCTGTCAAAAGGAAGATCTGCCACATCATTTCACTAAGTATGACTTTTGCTTACAAACTCAGAGCCTAATGCCCCACATGCAATGGGACAGGGTGCAATGCAACCAGTGTGAGCTCTGGGAACCATCTTTTGTGAGCAGTTCCTCCAAAACAGGACATACTGTTTCAGCATTTAAGTGGAGAGGGGAACAAGCTGTTTGTTCTGGCATCTCATGTACCTCATTAAGCCAAAGAAGCAGCAGACACTGGAAGTGGCCTTTGCAGCTCCCTAGTGCCTCCATTTCTATCTTTCTTAGTGCCTCCATTTCTCACCCTGATCTTTGTAATGATGGAAGCTGTGTTTTAGGCAAGCTGAATCCAAACAAACTGACTTTCAACCCAGTCATCTTAATACTACAGCAGATCTCAAGGCAGCTAGAGTGCTGTGAAGTGCCTGCATGAGGTTTAGAAGGGAAGAGTTCTATGAGGCCTGGGTGTGGAGAAGTATGTTTCACACAAGTGTGACCAACCCTTCCATTACAAAACTATGCATGAGATCCCTTGAAGAAAGTAGCTTAAAAATCACTGGATTTATCAGCATAACAGTAATGTTTCTGGGATTATTTTTATTAGCCTTCTGGTTTGGAGACTTTTTAGATCATATTTATGTGTGTTTTTTTCTGTAACCACAAAACCTAAATGACATGTTGAGATTTTTATTGTTCCCATGAATCCAGCAGCTGGAGGTTCATGGGACTTACGGTAAAATTCATGCTCTAAGGACATGTAGGCTTGCATGAGAGTGGCTGTTGTGTTGTGCTAAGCAAATTTAGTCTGTATAACAATATGTGAAGAGAAGCATGTGAAGAGGATGTCATAAGTTAGTATGGTGTGTCTGCAGGGGAGATGATGGATACACAGGGGATTGTTGTACTTTAGGACCATAAGTACATCTTTGGCAAGCATGTTTTCCGAAGCATGCTTGTTGTTTGGGTTGTACTTTAGGACCATAAGTACATCTTTGGCTTGGAGATTTTTTTGCAGAGTGCAGAAGTGCATTAACACAGTTTGCTAGTGATTTGCTGGATGCATATGGAAGGTGTTAGAGAACACAGAACCACAAATAAGCATTTGAGGGCCACATGGACAAATATGCAACCAAGAATAGAGATGAATGGAGCTGGCCTTTGGGTTAATCCAGACATACAGTAGACTTTTCTCTTAGCACAAACCCATTATTGGACTTCATGGGCTCCCTGAATCCAAATCACAGAGAGGATTCAGTCTAGTTGAATCATATAATGCTGGCTGGTGGTGAATGAACTCTAAAGCTACAAGGTAAAATACCAGAATCAGTTATTTTTGGCTGTTCTGCATCCTTTTAGTTCTCAATGTTGGCAAACTCGTGGCTTCCTCTAGTACTCCCTCCTAATAGGCATGCTGTGACGTGAATTCAAGGCACCTCCAGTCTTACACCATCTCACTTCAAGATCTGCTGATACACAAGCCACCCTGTTCCCCACCCTCCTCACTTCAGGGGATTGCACGTGCTGTGTCCCACACAGGCGCACTCCTCACAATAGCACAGTGTTTATCTGCAGGGGCAAGTCCTGTTACAGCCTCACTGAGGTCCCAGAGCTGCTGCAGCCAGAGCCAGCATTGTGCTGCTGCACAAGGCAGGGGCAGGCTGCCAAGACTGCCGTGCCAGGCTTCCCTAGGAGCCCCGGAGACACGATTCTACTGAGGCAGTGCTGGAACATCAGCTGCTCCATGTCCCTGTTGCCCTGCACAGCCCCACGGGCATTGGCAGCAGTGTCACTAATGGAAACATTCAGCATTCATGACTGCTTGCAGTCCTCTAAAGACCACTCAATCTTTCAAGTGATACTGGCTGTTCAGACCCCACAGTAGGCATCTAGTTACCCTTATCTCAGGGACATAACTACCATGCTATTATCAGCCATTAAATTGTCCAATCATTTTTATATGCTGCCAACACAATTGACCCAGTGACCCCTCCCCTGCAGGAAATACAACAAGAAAAACCTCCAAGAGACCCCCAAGAAACCCAGCACTCAGTAAACTGTCCCACACTGGTTTTCTGGGCTGGCTGTACAGTTTAAATGCTCAGTCATATCAGGTCTTAGTTCTCTGGGAGACCTGTTCTCAGAAATGCCTGACTCATCTTCCTATCAAGATATGGTACCTGGTCATTTATCATTTGTCTTCTCTCTGTTTTCTGTCTGAGGACTAGCAGCTCACTCAGAAGGTCTAATTGTTTTCCAATACCTATCCCTTTGCTTGGTGAACTCAGATTTCCCAATTAACTTTCCTGGGGATTTTCACTAGGAGAACATAGAAGTGAACACCAGGAAAGTAAAATACTAAACTTTTTCACATTACCCACCCAAGATTTAGTACACTTTTATACATGCAGTAAAAAGGACTCTGTTGCTAATTAGTCACCTGTTTAAGGTTCTGGGCTCACAGATCTCTTTTTTTTTTTTTTCCTGAGCCAATGCCTTCTTCCACTGCATGTCAGTATAGCTGTACTTGAACCCTTGCCCAATGTGAACACAGCACAGCTCTTTTCACGGACATCGCTTTAGTGAAACAGTGGCTTCAGGTCCCACTGACCTAGAAGGTTATGTGGAGATCTTTGCATCCACATGCCAAACTGACAGTGATAACTTAGAAATTATGTCACAAATACAGTAAGATAAACATTATAAGAAATAAGACTTTTGCATATGCACAACTCTCAGAAGCTTCATCAAGACATCATATGGAGCTTGCAGGGCTGCACAGTGAAAAATACTTGTGTTTTTTTCTACTACTTCTTTCATCTTAAGGCTCACTTCTGAAGCAGCAATGTCAAAAAAAGCATTAAATTCTGCATTAGAGGTAGGCATCTTGGTGATGCTGGCAGAGCTGAAGAATCAGGGCATTGCAGAACTGGGGTCAGAATTTTCCTGGTCTAGTTGAGCTAAGACCATCATATTTAGAGCTGAATTTGCACTTCTTAAAATTACAGGGGTGGCCTGTGCCAAAGGTAGGGAGGAAGAACTATATGAAGAAGTAATTTCCCAGCGTGTTACTGTTTCAGTGGTTCAGTCATGATACTCATGAGCATGGAATGGCTCTCAAGTGATTCTGTTAAACTGATGGGCAGATGTTTTTCAGCATCAAAAAAATTTCTATTATAGCAAAATTGGAGGCATGACCCTTTCCACATGTATTTTATCTTCTATATAAATCCTTTTGGCAGCATCAGAAGAGAGGAAAAGGCTCTTTGGTCAAACAGTTTAAAACTTATTGTTTTTTCAAGTAAATACTTGATAACATCTATTTAACACAAGCTCTATGTGAATATGTGTATAAAGAAAAAATCTGTGTGAGAGAGATATAAGACTATAACTAAATCTGGTTTGTGAATTTCCTACTAAACAAAGTAAACACTGCTTCCTCAAACATTTCATCTGAAGCATCTCACATTTGAACAAGATTTGCTGAAGTTTAGACGAAGGTAAGTTTTAAGAGACTGACAATGAAATAGCTCTGTATTGCTAAGCAGCTCCAGATGACTTTCATTTCTCAGATTTGTTTTACGAATTTTCAGTACATAACAGTAAAGACTAAATTGGAAACTGAAAAAGAGTGCACCACAAAAAACCTTCCCAAGAGCCAGAAATGCTGATTTCTGGTCACATTTAATGACCACAACTTCAGTTGTGATTTGAGAAGTCCCTATCCTTGTCCTTGATATCTTAGAAAGGTGAGATCAGATATTACTAAGCAGAGACCAATTATAATAATAAAGTATTGCAATTTCTGCCAGAAAAGAGAAAAAAGCCACTGGGGAGAGGGAGGAGTAATAAACAATTTCCCAAGTAGTTTCTAATTCTCACCTCTTCAGTATCACTGTGCAGAACCAAGACAGACTAAGACAGACTCTGGTGTATTAAACGGAAATAGCTGCAAGATCTTTGTTTATTTGTATTACTTATTTTTGACCTCTGACAAAGTGGTCAGTGATCCCAAAAACACCAAAGATCCCAAAAAAAGAAGCTGTTGCCACTTTTCAGCTGGGAATTTAGAGGAGCATGCAATTTAAAGCATATCCCAGGTACCAACTTTCAGAAAGCTCTGAGAAGTCATGCCCTGGAAAACAGACTCTACACTATCCCCATTCAGAAACTCGAACACCAATGCACTTGAAATCAGCACCACATGGGCTCTTTGAAGTCCCGAAAGATCAGACTCTAATTAGGTTGATGAATAAAAACATGCCAATTTTGCTATTTTTAGAAACTATTTTCTAAACACTAACTCAGTTAGTATCCTAACCAGATACTGGGAAACCACCCTCCTCTTAGATAATAATCTAAAACACTTCAGAAAACAACTTTGTAAGAATGTCCCTTGATCACTCTAGGAACTTTCAACACTATTTCACACAAATCAGCCTCAGTGCTATCATTGTCACCCTGCATCATATATGTAAGTGTTTGCGTTCATGTACACATATATACAAGTGGTGCTTGAAAGAGCCAAAATATGCCAAAAGGCTCTTCTGGCATTACAATAAGTCTTTGAGGTATATGGAGTAACTGTGAAACAGATGAATTTTCAATTCTCAACTTATCTCAGCATCCATATCTGCACTTCTTAAATACTATTTCAATAAATTACTGTGCCTGTTTGTATGTGCATATATGTGTGGGTCTTTTTTTCTTTTCTGTCTGGGTCATTAACTGCAGTAAGTCAGCTCATGTGCAAAACATCTGTTTTTCAGTAAAGTCCTGCTTTTCCTCGGCTTAATGGCTGCACTGATTGAGGCAAGAAGATGTTGCTGCGTTGTTCACAACCAGTGTGACACAGACAGAACACCAACCAAGACGCCTTTCCAACCTTAGTTGCTTTCCTTCTGGTGCCAACTCTGAAAAAATAGCATCTTGAATGATTGATAGTATGCAATCAGCTGCTGTCAGGATTATTACCATCTCTAATTCAATGAGGAAGAAGTTACCCAGTCTTGTTTATACTATTTAAATCTGGCTGGAGGGCTTTGGATAGGCTGCAAAGGCTCAATTCAATTCATTTGGGGATTTACATCAGTGCTTCACACGTTCTGGGAAACTTCACTCACCTTCTAGACAGTGCCTCTAGCTCTAGACATTAACCTGGGTTATAGAGTGTCTATGGCAACCACGTCATTATCCAAGACAGTTTCCATCTCAACTCTAGTTTCTATGGCTAGTGTTTATTATTTCTAGAGCACTGCAGGTGTGCGCAGCATGTTTTATGGCCATGCACAACACAGAATCCAGGACTCAGATCCTGCAATTAGGTCTGCTGTTAGCAGCTCCAGTGACTGTTTCGTCTGCTGGAGCATCAGCGATTGGGTGTCCATATCTTGAGGCAGGATCAGGGGAAAAACTAGGCAACACACCGATAAGCATAGGTCAGGATAGAGGAAGGCTGAGATGTTAAATCCCAGATTGCAAAATACTTCAGTAATATGTAGCTTCAGGTATTATTCTGGTGGTGGTAGTGTAGCTATTAAAATATCTCTTCACTTAATTCTTTTTTAGTTATACTAATGCAATTCAGCTCAACTAAAATCTGGACTTGCCTTGTTTATGCCTGTCCCTCACCATGAATTAAAAAGGAGTTGCCTTGTTTATGCCTGTCCCTCACCATGAAGGACACAGAGGCAACAATATCTGATTTGGTATCTCTGTTAAGTTCCTGGGCTGAATGGATGTGGGATTGTAGTACTGAGGAGACTGGAGAAAGACAGGATTCCTTTGAGAAAAATCAGTACAACTACAGATGATCCCAGTAGAAACAGAAAGATGGGGAGCAGGCACAAACAGATGGCATTTCCAGGAACTGTGAGAATGATAGGCAGAGATTTCAGCAAACCAATATTTAATTTTATCAACCAGTCAGCTCACATCAACCAAGCCTGACCACTGTAGTCAAGGGCTTCTTGATGTGATGACATTACAACAACAAAGTTTTTTGTTCAGATGAACCAGACTAACCAGCAGCCTTATTTGGGCTGAATTTGAACCATACTGTTCTTCTCAACATAAATATGATCTAGGTGTCCTACAATATCAGTGTCTTCAACTTTTCAGGAAGAGTGAGATGACTGCAACCTTGTCATATGTCTGTCAAAATGCACACATATAGGAGAGGAAGCAGGTGATAAATGACAATACTGAAGCCCCAAAGTGTTGGTGAGCTCAGTGCTTGAAGATCTGCTTTTGTCCCACATATATTCTGATGCTGTTTCTTGCTTATGGGGGTTAGCAGCCATATGCACAGTTACTGCCAGCCTGGAGGGCCTTCCCCTCTTCATTTGATGTTAATGAAATTGCAAGGAGATATGGCTGCTCTGATTCAACAATGCTTACTAAGCTGTTACTTTGCTGGGCTCCCAGTTCAGGGCAAAGTAAGGGAAAAGCCTTTGAGGTTATATTGACTATTTTACCTCCTTGGATGATGTTTTGGCTGCTGGCTGGAAGCTGGATACCTGTGCAGACAGAACCAATTAGCCAAGCCATTCCACATCTGGCACACAAGTACCCACATGCTACCATAGCTAAATGGCATTTGACCTGGAAGCCTGATCCTCCATAGACAGCAACTTTATTAAGAATGGCTCAAGGAAATCCCCACCCCCCCACCCCTGCTGTGCTGTGCTAACTTGCCCTCTGATCAGTCACTCCTGGCAAATACTGCATTGCTGATGAAGTCTTGGGGTGTACACACAAAGCCACTACAGTGGATTTCATTCCATATCCAGTCTTCTCTGCTGCCACTCATTGACATCTTTCAGCAGAGTGACATGGGATGTTAGTGCAAAAGCTTAAATATTCATCTCTCTGGAGGTTCATTTGCACTGTAACATCTCAGACTTGAGCTCTACTTTTTTTAATACTTTATGTGGGATTTGCCATGTGTAAACCAACACAGAGAGGTTTATGAGAAGTTTCCTCCTGCAGTGTGTGCAGCCAAAGTTTCTTGGAGCATAGGAGTTCATGTGGAGGGTGTGAGTTCTGCTTCTTGAAGTGGTTTTTTTTTTGGTTGATTGGTTTTGTTCATAGCCTGCCCAGCCCAGTTTACATGGCATTTTACATCTTAGTGAAATCAAAAGTCCAAAATGAATCAAGACAGTTTCATGATGGAAAAACCCAATTATGTAGTTTTGATTGATGAGTATGACATTAGCAAAAGACTCAAGAGCTGCACATCCAACTCATATCAAAAGAGGTCCAAACATGCATAACTCTGCTCATACATACTAACTGCAGCTTTCTTCACAGTTGAGACTGTGAAGATTTTAAGATTAGCTGACCAAAAGTGACACAGAAAAAAATTATCTATTAAGAACTAACCCATTCTGATTACTTATTACTCCAGTGTAACAGCTTATGAAAGTCTATAATGTTGCTATCCCTAATCTATCTTGCTCAGATGACAACTGCAAACTGGGGCATAAAGAAAAATGGCACAATCAAAGTCTAACAGACTGTTCAGAGCAGAAAATTGACCTTGGAGGTTTGGAGCAGAGGTCTAGCTTCCTTTGCTCTATACAGCTGCCTCAAGAAGCTTCACTTGCAGACAAGAATATGCACTCTCTCTATGTATTTCCTGTACTATAAGAGTGTACAAAACAGACACTCAGCTAAAAGCCACCTGAGGCTGAATTTATAAGGATTCAAGATCTGGTGGCAAAACTCTACTACAAAGCCTAAAGGGATACACCATCTGTCTTCTTTTGAATCTTGCTTGTTCTACTAGGTTGTTCCAATCCAACGAGTCACCTTTTTCTAAGACCATCTTTGTCAAAAAGTTCATGTCATTCTCTTCAGAAAAAGTGAGTTTATATTGTAAAAAGATAGGAGAAGGGGTAGCACCTTCCAAACAATATTGTTTGAGTATTGTTTCCTGCTGTGGGTAGACTAGGTTAGAAATATAGCCGTAGGAAATAGTCATCACAATCTGTCATTGCAACTGTATTACAGATTCATGATTTATATCAAGTTCCTCAAAGTTTGTTGGCATTTTCAAGCGATGCTCTCCTCCCCCAAAACAGAGCTGAGTAAAACGGGATTGGTTTAGAGCTCCAGGTCAAAACTATAAGAAACTTTCTCTTTTGAACTCACAGGAGTTGATTTTGGGTACGCTTAACCCTCAGACCTTGAATATGTGGATAAAAAAAAAAAAAAAAAAAAAAAAAAAAAAAGTAATTATTTATAACAGAAGCCTTTTCACATGAATCTGCACAGCTTTCCTTGGGAACTGAAGGAAAGTAGGCTGTTGTACTCTTACTTTAAAGTCAAATGAACAAATTGTTTAGGATCAACAGCATTAGAGGAGCAGGATCCTGCTGTGGCTTATTAATCAGCCTGGGATCAGAGGCATGTGCCTTCATTTCCTACTTGTAAAACGAAATAATGTGAAATTCAACTAGTTCTATAGTATAGAAGAGAGGTTATAAATGTGGTATATTCTGAATACAAAGCTTCATCAATGGCATCTTACCTTAATTAAAAATAGTAGGTGCTACAAGGGCAGAAATAGTAACAATCAAATGGGAACAGAATCATCCATGAACATGCCATAACCTGTTTCTTCATTCATTCTAAGATTTTATTTAGAATACTAATTATATAGAATAAAAATGGAATGCTCAGAGGCAACTGCTAATACAATTACTGACTTGGCATCCTATACGTTATGTTTAGAATAAAGAAAATCAATACAGAAGGGCTTTTCACACTTTTGGATGAATGTTTGAGTCTGTCTTGTATTTTACTTTCTCTTGCTAATTGATTGCAACATTTACATCAGCTACAAATCCAGAAAAATAGGTACATTTATTGGGATCACATTTCAGGCAGGTATAAACATAAGAAAGCTAGACTGATGGAGAAGCAGCAGCATCCAGGGACATCCACTCTGCAGTTACTCAAGACTTTTGCCTACTATGCCTGGTTCAGATCAGAGCAAGAGAACTGGGAGAGAGGCTCAGGTATCATTCTGGCAGTCTCCCGTGGCAATTTAAGGCTCAAACATGTCTCAGGTTTTCTTTCCTGGATTGGCTTTGAATCTCTTAGGACATCTTGTATTTAATGGGTAAGGCCCGGGTGAGCCTCAAAGAAAAAAAAAAAAAAAAAGCTGAGAAACTCAAATGTTGGATGCAAAAAGTAGCTAAACTCTCTATTATCCAATCCAGAATGCCATGTATACTCTGGAAGCTCCTTACAGGGGAAACAGATTATTCATTGGCATTTCCTGCACTTTCTGCATTTCTCCTAGGAAAAAGAAAGACTCATTGGGGTTCTCTGGCTACCCAGCTCCCTACATGTCCTACAGTAGTGAGCTTCTTGGGCTCTAGATGGGATGTAGCCCTTCCACTTCTCACAGCACAAGAGAGCCTCCTTGTCTCCTTCTGCTGAATGCAAAACATCTCTGCTGCACTCATAAATATGAGTCAAGACTGCCTGCTACACTCGTAGACATGAGCGTCTACCAATTAAAAACAAGTAAGTCATTTATCTAGAAAATCTTCCTATTTTTTCTTCTCCACTGTTTATGTTCTGGCAGAATTTATGTCAGAAAAGGCCGTGTTTTCCTTTCAGTAACTTACCTTATGAAAATCTCCGTTCCTTAAACAACATGTACCTACCTCTGTAGACATTTTCCCCCCAACCAGTAGCACATGCCTTATCTGCTTGGTCTTCTACACAATAAAGCAATGAGCTGGACTCACTCTTCAAATAACAGAGCTCTTTCTCTTCCTGAGAATCATGCATACATCAGGGCTTTAGAACTGAAGCTGTCCAAATGATTGGAAATTATTAAATAAGTGAGTGGGCTCAAATCTGTTTCCCCAGCTGATTGAATAGGCATTATTTTAGATTTAACACTGAAGAGACACAACCTGACTTGATTAGTTGTGACTTGGCAGAGAAGTCACCTGAGTTTTTTTAATGGTGGGTGCCATTGGAGATGGATACATTCATTTGCCAGTGGTTTGCACAAGTCTAACTAAGCCAGTGAAAATTGTCCAGTTAAAAGCTCCTTGTGAACTAAAAGCACCCAGCTGCTCTCTGATTATCAACAGTATTTAGCAAAACAAGAATGCTGTGAAGTGATTGGTACCATCAACATTCCCATATTCATGATTGCCTAGAAGTATCCAGCTTGGAGAGGCTCCACTCATGCCAAGCATGCTCAACTCAGTACAAAAAAAGTGGTTTCTGACCCAGAAAACTTGTCATCAGTGGTGTTCCCAGTTCTCCTCTTGTTGTGCTGTGGTTTTTAAATCTCCTTAGCCAAAACTGCTGATGGAATTCTGTTTCTCAATGAAAAACAGTCAGCATTGGATGGAAATTTAACAGAGATTGCTCCTCCTCTCTTTTTGTGTAAGAGAACACCATTCAGGATCACAGCATTAAGATCTAAAAACTAAAAGTCTCAAACCCATTATGGCTTGAATGGGAGCACCATAAAATTTGTGTGGGATATCCCATAAAAATTTGCTTTAAAGTACCATGCCAGAAATTTGAGTTGAAAATCAGGCAAGTTTTATAGAATGGTGGCAAAGAAACCCTCCTACAAACCACTCTTTTCTTTTCAGTCACCCTGCCCCAGGGCTGGTCACCCCCACAGCTCCCACACTCATGTAAAATCTGTTACTGGAGACAGAAGCTTAATTCTCATTGAAGTAAGCAGGGTCGTCTAGAACCCTTGACAACCAGCACGTGCTCATCACCCAACCCTCCTTCCCCTCCTCTGGGTACACCAGGCAAAGCACCCCTTGAAGTGAACAGGACTTTTGCCAAATTAAGTTCTGCAGTTTCAAGCCTTGACTGTTATAAATAATTAGCCTTAAAAATAGCCACACAACAAAATTCACTGCCTGAGGACCTGTAAATGCACACAGTAAAAATAATTCTCTTGCTGCCTGTAAAATGTGTTTCTTATTAGAGATCTCTCCTGACCCCGAGAGTGCCCACACTGTATTTCTCTCCCTGACTCTCACACACATGTGCATGTGCACACAGATACTTTGCTCATTTCTAAACCTGGCAGCTGTAGCAGTAACAGCAGTTGCAGACATTTTGAGTATTTATTCATCCCTCATATGTTGGGAAAGTCTTCAGGGTTTCCAAATAAGATCTCTTGCCCTTATAGAAAGAAGAATAAATATATTTAAAAGAATGTTACAAATTTGGCAAACATCACACTAAAACATCAATTCAGACCCTCAACAGAGCAAAGCAAATAACAATGTGCAGATTTTATTAAAAGTACAAGAATGAGAAAACTATTTCCCACAAATGAGGAACCTAAAGCCAAAAATAAGCAAGCCTGAACTTTAGCTTTGCCTGCAGTAATGAGCTGTTCCTCCCCAGCGGACTGCAGATGACTGCTTGCTTCACCCTGCATTGCACTCCTTTTTCTGAGAGTTGTCGGTTAAAAAATAGATTGGTCTGACTAAAAAAGAAAACATTTTCTCCAGTAGCCAAGGAATCCTGATCCTCTCTTTGCCCTGGCTTTACTTGTTCCCTAAAGCAAAAATAACATTTGTATGGATGAATGCTTTTCCATGCAAGGTGCCTTCTGTTCCATTTCCCACTACACAATGGTTGTTCAGTTTTCACGAAAAATCAGCATCACTTGATCTTAATTTAGCCATTCCTGATCAGGACTAAAAGCAACTTATTTGGACAACTGAGCATAGAACAAGTACATGTAAATAGTGGTGTTCTGGGTGCACCAATAACCACAGCCATCAGCACCACACCTCATAGCGGTTTTAGAGAAGGAAAATTTTTTTGCTGTCATTTGGATTGTAATCACTGAGATCAGGCATAAGAGGGAGACGTGGTCATGTAACAGGGCAATTCAGAGTATAACTCCATTCGTTTTACTCTTAACTGAGGATAGCATGAGATAAGAACTTTCCCAAATGAAAATAGGGAATAACGATTGGTTCCACTGAGGCTGCTCTGATTTATGCTGATGGAAACATAACTCTGTCGGCTGTCGGAGTTTTAGCTTTTAAAAAGGACTTATTAGAGGGGTAGAATGCAGCACAGGAGATAAAAAGTAGTTCCTTGCTCTGGATAGCTTCAGCCCAAACAAGAAGTTCTGGGATTGATGCTGAACTCATGGAGTGAGCTTTCAGACCTGTGCTCTGTAAAAAGTCAGATTAGGTGATCACAGCGATTCCTACTGATCTTAAAACCTCCAATCTATGAGGTAAAACTACATAAACCATGATAAAAAAATTATGAAACATCCTTTGCTTAGTTCTTTTGTTTTCCTTTCTATTTCCTATTCATTCACTTCTTCATTGTTGTACTTTGCCTTTGTATTCAATTAAATGTTCTTCAGCTCATTAAATAAATATCACTGAGGCAAGACTGGCTAATAGTTCCCAGCAGAACCTCTTAGGGGATAATACTTATTTATCAGATTTGACATTGATTTGAAATTTTGACACTTGAAGCAATTTGATCTCTGCAGAAACTGGCACCTTTACGTTGCCTTCAGAGCTGGAGGGTGTTTAGAATAATTCTTGAGATGCTGTAAACCAAGATCCTCATCCCACAAGAGGATTTTACACAGAACTTTTGACTACAAGTTTGAATCAGTTATATTAAACCTGAACATTTTTCAAGCAGTCAGACAAGTTTAAATTCCAGTGGAGCCAAAACATTTTCAGCCATATAACAGCTAGCTTTTAGTGCTAATAAATGTCATTTTCCTCCTGTCTACAGCATGTCACTAAATTCACCCAGCATTAAATGAAACTGCTCCTAAAGAATGCTAACAGCGACACACAATACATTTTACCTCTTTGGACATCTAGAGCTGTGCAGCAAGGGTAATTCAGGGGTACATTCCAATCTCTGGTGCTTACAAAGTAATTTTTCTTTGTCCTCAAGACCACACCTGTCTCTCTGATGAGGTAAAAATGATGACTGGGATGGAGGGGCTCCTGGGTCCAGATCTCATTTCCATCATAGATGGGGCTGCTAATTCTACACAGACTCCTAAGGGGCAAAATTCAAAGGACAAATTTTTCATACTGTCTGTTTCCACTGGCTCCTTTCAGCTCCCTCGGTCATTCCAAACGCAGTCTCTCTTTTTTCAGACTTGGATTCATTTCCTACTATGTAAATATTTGACTCACCTTTACAGAATCAACCCAGATCATGGCTAAACCAAGAAAAAGCGTATAAGGTTGTATGGCCTTTGACTGCCTCTGGCTGTTTGCTTGTATCCCTTCCCCTGCATGGATGCACGAAGTCCCACATGCCAATAGCTCACACCAAGCACAGAGCAAAAACAGCTAGCAAGATGATGTATAAAGCTGTAAATTGGGAGACCTACTCCAACAAATGTGCACTAAAGTAGATCGTCGACCGCATTGTCTGGGGATAAACAGATATATGAGAAAAGAAACATAAAGGAATCTAAATCAGAATGTTGCACTACATTTTTTCTAGTGAATATAGCAAAAAAAAAAATTCTCAATTTACTGACTGTAGCCTGGGCCAACAAGGCTGTACTGTGTTGCAGTGAATTAATTAGCTAGGCTGAGTTTGAACCCATGCCTTAGAGGACCTCTTGGTGAACTGTCAAGAGTTTTGCCCCAGACTTATTATCCAGTGTAACCCTATTAATGGGCAGTAAGCTATGATGTATCAGAACAAGGCTCTAAATGCAGATGAAAAATCCACTTGTATCCATTAAATGCATGCAGGCAAACTCTGGCGATAAGACTGTATAAACTTCCAGGTGTAAATTCACAGTAAAAAGATACTATGGTTTCTGAAACATTAATTATAATGACTGAAATCATCCAGACTCAGTTATTTTCCCAAAATAACTTGAAAGTTTGGCCAGTATGTTCATCATCATCTGAGAAAAAATGTAATGAAAGCCTTCTCCAAACTTTTTTTATTATTAAAATAAGGGGGAAAGGGTTTTGGTTGTTTTCAGCTTTTTAAAAATTTATTTATTAAAACCAAATACAAGTTTGAACCAAAATAACAATAAGAATTAAAAATCTTCCTTGTTCATGTGTATTACAGATCCTACATTTTTTGTCCTGTTCTCCAGTCAAGCCATGAGACAGATAGGAAAAACAAAGTAAAACCAGTCATGTTAATAAAGCTATGAAGCATGGTTACTTATGGTCACATAGCCAGTACCCACTTGCCATAACCTGGAACTGCACTACACTCCTAGATAAGAACATGAGTCACAATCAAATACAGTGGAGGGAAAGGAAATTTTTGCTCCTGTTTACATTTTCCAAAAAAAGAACATGGCTGCAAAGTGAGGAGGTAGCTCTTTTCACTGGCAGCTAGAGTGCTGGCTGGGGTCTCTGTGGAATTCAAGACCATCTGAAGGTAACAGGCGTCGTGAACAATTCTGAGACTCTGGCTGGATGTAGATGCTGAATCATCCCTCGACAGCATTTGTCCACAGATCCAACAAGCATCAGGGAAGCAGAGGAAGCATTACAGAGAGAGTTATAAAATACTTAAATATTCTACAGAGTTAGCCAGAGGATATGAGTTTTATTGATCTTGATGTTATGAAGTTCTAATTTGCCATTTCACACGTCACAGTGAGAGCTACAAATTCAGACAGACACACATTCACAGCAGTATTTTATTACAGATCATATTATTTTGCCCTGAGGGAGGAAAGGACTTGAATGTAATTTCAGAATCACAGTGTACACATATATAACATGAAACTGCATTTGTGTCATCTGCTGATACTGTTGTATCACCTTTCTACTGAGGGAGGGATGCTCCTTTCAGAAACCACAACAGTCACACTGTGGCATAAGCAAGAGTGAAGATGAACATGTGTTGGGGGCAATTGGACAGTACAGTCAAAAGTGGTTCTTAAAAGTGGTTCAAGGGCTATTTTAGCCTATGCTCAAATCCTTCTAAGTATGGAGAAATCTCAGATCCAACATTTATTACTGAATTTATGCCTACGAGTTCTCCAAGTGCTTTAATGCTTGGGTTCCTGTTGGGATTGGAATAGACAGAGGCTAAAATTCCAATCCAGATTTATGATATGCCCAACGAGAGTTTTACAACACTGACACACAGAGTGATCTTTAGTTCAACTGTTATGCATCCTAGTCCCCTAAACTAGAAACATTTTTTTTAAATGTCTCATCTTTCACTTTTTTTTTTTCTTTAAAAGATACTAATTCAGCAAATTTTAAATGTTTGACAAAATTTCTTGATTGGAGAATCTGGTAGAAAAAGGCAGGTATGAGGGAGGCAGGTAGTAATTTGTAGTGTCTGTGGGAGCAGAGCTTTTTCTTCCAAAAAATGTTCAACTTTCAGACACAAATGTATTTTGAGTTCTCAGAGTTTGAGGCAGATTTCTGAAAAGAAAACAAGCTTCCATGGTGAAAGACACACTTTTTTTACTAGCTCTACATGATTCATCAGCTCAGTTGTGGGTTAGATGAAGCAACAGCCTGAAGTTCACTTGAACTTGAAGTTCCAGAGTAATGGGGGAAGGCTGATTTAAACAAAGCACCAACATGTATGATATAAAATATACTTGGAGAAGGACAGAACACTATACATGAGCAAGGTATGTTAGCAAAAGAAAAAGTCGCTGAGAAGGGGAGATCTTCAATTTGGGAGAATAATCAGGTATTCTTTGTTACCATGGTTGTGGATTGGGTAGACAGATAACTCACATCCAGAAGCTCATGTAGCAGCCTCACAAGACAAAAAATCTTGTCAAACAGTTTACATAACAATTAGTTTGGGGGCAGCCCCACAAAGACATAGCCAGCCTGCTTGCAGGGCAGAGCTGGACAGACTTCATGAGATATGGTATCTCTGAACGCACCACCTGCTTAAATCACCCTTGTATTATTCAGAGTACTTTCTCATTCCTTAGAAATACCAGATTTTTCCTCTCTTCTTATTTTGTTAGGATGAAAAACCTATCTGTACACATTCTGATCCCTTGAAAAACCAAGCAGGTAACACAGCATCACTTTTACTGAAATGCTTCCTGACCAGTTTTGAGTAAAAAGAAGAATTTCAGTGAGAAAAGGCACATTAATCAAATCTGGATTGGAACTTATCCTAAGAGGAGGTGGGGTCCAGAATTCAAATCTGAATCTCTGAGATCCTACAAACAAAATTATGTTGTCTCAGAAAAAAAGGATCATTTCTAAGAAAAATTCATTTCAGATTTCCCCATCAAGAAATAATGGCTTCCCTGTAGGAAAATTAGAAAATTGAGCATGGTCAGGGGGAAGGGTGAAAAAACAAAGACTTGTTTTGTTCTCCACCCTCTGACTGTCCTTAAGCTTTTGTCAGTTGAAAACCAGCTAATTTTTTTAATTATTTTTTTTAATTCTAACTTTACCAGCTGGACCAGAGCAGTGCAGCTATGTGCAGGTTTTATTTTCTGAGTAGAAATAACACTTCCACATGGAAATGAAATTATTTCCAATAAAGCTGCTCAAGAGAAACAAAACCTGAAATTACATTCTATTACATTCTAGCGAAGAATCTTCATTTTTGACAAAAAGCCTTTACTTCCATTTAAAAGGTTTTCTAGCCAGCTCTGCCTACAAGAGATTTTATAAAGATCTCTTTCACAAATCAGCACAAGCCTTTCTGAGGCACGCATTACTTTGTCCAAAGCTATTACCCTTATCCAAAGCTTTCTGCCTCAGTTCTCAAGCTGATCAGCTTGCAACTGCCTTGTTTCATACTTGAATGCCTCATTTACACCAAAGAAAACATGTGAGAGCCATTTGCGTTGGCTCACATCATATTCTGCTCAGCACAAAAGAACAGAGGGCAATTTCACTACAGGCACGACAACAGCCACGGTGCCTGCAAGACCCACGGCAGCTCCAGCTTGTGCTATTTACAGCCCCACACGTGCTCCACTGCTGCTCTGGTTGGGAACACTAGCCTTCCCATTGGGGCTGTTTTGCTCTGAATGTTTTGGTCTCTCCAGCAGGAGATCAGAGACAGATCAAACACACAGGACCCTCCTGCTGAACAGAGAAAGGGCCGGGAAACACCACAAAGTCACTCTTTTGTTATCATCTGGGTGGGAAAGAGACTCCGGGTGCTTTCTCTGCAGATATAAAAAGTTGAAAGCACAAAATGTAAAGATATAAATGGAGCAGTTCACATGACAACAACCAGAGTTTAGCTTAAGTGTCAAATTGTCAGTCCAGCAAAAAACGCCAAGTTTTTATGAGGTATAACTGTCCCAGCCTAAGACCAGAGACACTACCCAAAATTAATTCATGCCAGTAACCTAGCTGTATAAAACCAGCCCTGAACAATTAAAGGAGGTGATCTTTCATACCTAGGAGTCAGTAGCAGGGCTCAGATGTTCTGTCTGGGATCCCTGGATTAATTTACCTACACCCACAGGCCCCACAAAAGACTTAGATTTAAATATATCAATTTCAAGGCATGTTAGAGATTGGGCTTGAAGCAGAGGATAGGAAGAACATGAAATCGGATGGAGCACTCTTAAAAATAGTTGCTCTGCCTACCTCTGATTGAATGGACAGATCAGTAACTTCTTTTCTCTGGTAAAAAAAAATCATTCCTCAGCCAAGACAGTGATTGTAAACTTTACTTAATTTAGGTCCTGCATAAGGTCATGCCACCATTAATTACCTTCCTCCCCTCTCTGCTCTGATATTTGTAAGCCCTCAAGCCTTCCTGCATGACAGGGCTGGAAAGGAAGACACACCATGGCAGTCTGAAACAGCTTCACACACCAGCTTTTGTCCTTCTTGGGTTGCCCTTTGGCACAAGAAGCCACATTACAATCATCCCCTAGTTGGAAGAAATATGCTGGAAACACCTAAGGAAAGTATCTTATTTTTTCTTTTTTTCTGAGTGGTACAAGGAGGAGGAGTGGGAAACTGCCATTTGCAAGCAACATTTTCTAAAATGAGCCATTTATAATCCATCTCTTTTCATAGCTGAGCTGCTAGGTAACCCTCTCAGGAATACAAATTCCTGAACTCCAGACTCTGTTGTACCAATCTGTGGTTGTTACCTGTGTTAAGACTAATTTATGAAGGAGACTAAACAGTAGGAACATCATGGATGCATGTGCTGGCAACCTGATTTCATTTATTCCCTGTGGCATAAGTCTCATTACCAAGCACATTGTTATCCTCTGGAACTCATTTCCACTAGATCCTCAGGAGTGGGAGTCAGGAGTTAATGACACATGTATACAGATAGTAACAAGAACTACAACCAGACTTGTTGGAAATCTCTTCAAAATGCAGAAGAGATATAAGCCTGACTATATTTTTGGGGATTAGCCAAGCACTATTTAACAGAAATTAAGAATAATGATGCATCCTTTGGTAATTTTTTTCCTATTATTGTTCACCAAGAATTTTTCTGTGATTTCTTACAACTTTTTTTCACATGGTATCATACTAGTCATGAGCAGAAAGGGGAGATGGCACCAAGTATTCAACAGAATTTATGAACGGTTTCTATTTCCTATCTGTGTAAAAGCCACCAGCCACCCTTAAAGAACCTAGATGATGTTGGTGTGAGCTCAGCTCTGTATATTACCAAAGAGTCAGGATTTAAATTGTTTCAGCCTCAATTCAGGCACACAGGCAAACAATCTCAGTTTCCCACCTGTTTAAAAAGCATGATAGACTTGCCACTTCACATGAGAGGACCCTCTACACCTGCCTCTTTGCATTCCTACAAGGAAGTAGAAGTTATCAGTCAAGGGACCAGGTCAGATTTGAAGAAAGACAGGTTCATTGTGGTAGCAGTAAAAATAAATTATCTCATCCACTGCACTTTCCCTTCAATAGAAGCCTTTCTGGGATTTAAAATGCACTTTCCTGCTCCCTCCCCCCCCATGTCAAGCAGAATAAGGACCTGATTATTGGCTGAGAACCATTTTGGTACACTGTGATAATGATAAATAAACAAAAGATCTATTTTAAGCCGTGAATCCAGATCCACAAAGCAATGCCAGGAACTGGTGACATCAGCTAACTTCTTCCCAGAGCTGTTGTGGGATGGGATGTCATCTTTTCTAGGCTGCTGATAGTGAATGCAGGAGGCAAAGACAAGCAAGATCTCTGTCCAGTGTTTGAAAGGAGTCAGGAAAAGTTAGAAGAGCAAAGGGTGTATGCAAAGAGGGAAGATAAAGTAGTGATGACATCCAGCTGAATTGAGCCTTCACATTTATTCTTGGAGAGGGACCTGAATCAAAACCCCAGATCCAAATATTACCTAGTTTTGGAGGGCATCTGCCCCACTATCTGTGTCTAGCAAACAGCCACTCTAAAGATGGTAAATCAAAACTTGTTTCTGAGTTTCCCATGCTATGGGGTGGCCAGAGAGAAATGCCAGACTCAAATTCTGATCTTGATCTTCTTCCACAGATTAGATGCCTTAGGGAAAACCAGGGGTTCAGCTTGGTTGTTTATCCCAGCATCTATACTTTGTACGGTGGCTGCTCAGAAACCTCAGCCAGCTTGGCTTCCCCCTGGCACTGCAAGATTTCTGCTAGAGTTAACACTGGAAAGCAACCAGAAATGGCCACAAACCAAAACCACAAAGGGTCTGCTGCAAGTCTCACAAACTGTGTTTTTGCACCAAGCTAACAGCATCAACATCACTGAAGCTATGCATGATTTGTAGTCTGTAAGTGAGAACAGAAGCTAGTCGGCTGTGTAGAGAAGCTAAATCCCTTCAATTATTAAAACATACACTACTGCTGTTGAAAATCCCATTGCCGTTGGAAAAAATACACTTGTAACAAATGTATGAGTTACATCAAAGGCCTCTTTTATAAATAAAGAATTCTCTTTTTTTGCTTTTTTCTAAAAAAAAAATAAATAAATTGGCCCAAGGACTAAATTAATGTTTGATCTGTTATCTTAGAAATATTTTAGAGTGGCAGATTTATCTTCTGTTTACATTTCTCATCCTAATACAGCAATGAATTATTCTTGTTGATAAGGGGAAATGATTTAATATAAATGGTTGGAAGGTCCTCTTCTGAAGTGAGTGGGAGATCTGGCTGGGCAGAAAGGAAAAATTGGAGATGAGGACAGTAAAACTCAGTGATGTGTTCCTGCAGTCCCAAATGCGTTTTGCAGAGCGTAGCACCCAGGTAAGCCTGCTCCGTTACAACCCTTGGAGATTAACAAAGATGGAGGATCATTTCTAACATGTACAGTCTTTTGATTGTGAAATGGCAACTGTGTGGTTACATTTTACTTATTATGTTAAGAATTCATGGCCCTTGTTCTGATGAAAACCTGCCTAAGCTTTGAACTGAGGTCTAGGCACAAGCAGCCAGAGTCTCCAACTCTTCTACCAGCCTGTCATGTAAGCAATATTTCTGGTACATGGATGACAGTCAACTCTGCTAGCCCAGAGTCCAGTTCAGCCACCTGGGTGGGTGGAACAGAGAGGAGAGCTGGTGATTGCTCAGTCTGCAGCAGTAGGGCCTTTGCCATCCAAATTGCACTGATAATCTGGACTCTGCAGGGAAACCCAATGTGAAAATGCCACTTCTACTAGCTTTAGCTGTCTTACCATACCCTTGCCTCCTGTGCAGGTAGCAGACAGGCAGAATTCTGTACCCATGTCCCACCATGAGTTTGCACACTTCTTGCCATTGTTTCCCCTGCTGAAAGCAGGGCCCATGCCTGCCTCTTGTGCCACCTTCTGCCCCAGTGCTGCTGGCACAGTAAGATGGAGACACATGCATGACCCAGAACCCCTGATGCGTCCATGTGTTTCACCTCCTCACTCCATCCCTGCAGCCCTGGGCACTGAGCCAGGCCACCACTTTCCCTCCTGCATTGCACCATGGAGATCTGGCCAAGGCTGCATTTATATAATGCTTCACAAACAAGACTATCTAAATAAACCACATGACCACAACATCTGCAACCCAACCCTACCCATTGTTTTTATGGAGAGCTTCAATCAGCAGTCCCCCTCATCCAAATTCAAATTCATGTAAGGCTATTGACTGCACATTTGTGCTTGGACCATGTTTTACATTGCAAAGCTGATGGGCTGAAATAACAGACCCTCAGGCATTTACAGGAGAAATATGTTCTTGGAGGTCCCAGTAGCCTTAAGCTTACATTTTCTTGTTGGCTTTCAGCCCATCCAGGTCCTCTGATCACAGGGAGGGACCCTGCCACAGTACTGTCCCAGGAGTCCAATTGGAAGGTCCCATCCCTTCCTCACCCTCCCACCTCATTGATGGAGCCTGTGGGGAAATAGCCTCTACCTGGAGACTTCTAGAGTGTTCTGAAATGTAGCTACATATGCATCTCTCTCTACAGTCTCAGAACGTATCCCTGACTTGTTCTTTCAGTAAGGTCTGCTGGGAAGTTCTCTAGCCAAAATGTTTGGCTCTGTCCTTGTTGCCTGGTCCATCCCTTTGTAGTGTAAGACTGGCACAAAGGGATTTGATCCATCCTGAGCAGTCACTTCCTGCTTGAGTGCCCCTAATACACCTGAACTGGAAGAACTTGAAAAAAAATACTAAATATAGGATATAAAAGGCAAGAGGAAATGATAAATTAGCTCTTCAAATGGTGGATCTCCCATCTAGCTGTATCAAGCACTGATGGAGCTTTAAGGCAGAACAGGATTTCTTCCAAGTATCACATCTGGAGTAAGTATCAAGGGTCTCCAGAAAGTCAGGGCACAAATACCTCCAGACTCTATTGAGACTACTAATAGCTGGGCAACTCTGACAGGACCTTCCTGGAGATGCTGATCTCTCTGAATTACAGAACTTGAGTGCCTTAGATTTTATGCTATTTACAAGACTGAAATTGGCAAAAAAAAATAGCCCAAACACCTACTGCAGTGTGAGCCTTGCTAACTAAAACTACCAACTGTGGGTGGGGAAAGCCTGGAAAGACACCTTATGCTGGGCTTCAAGTGTCACAAAAGTATTCTCCCAAAACAATCCAAAATATAAATGTTCCCCACTTAGACCTTTCCATCCCACACTAATTCCTAGAGTTATTTATAAAACTCTGTTACTCCCTGCCTGATCAGATCTGCAGACAAGGAGACCCTCTCATGTGACTGCCAAGCATTCATTCGGTTCCTGTCCCTGAACTTCCAAGTCACTCAGGCAACTCTTAATTTGATCTATAATAAATCCAGTTTTGGTTGTCAGGCCATTGCAAGCACTCTGTGAGGTTTCCTCTACCCTTGGAGCTGAACTGAAAGGAAACCTACAATCTAGGGAGAAGAAATAAATGCAGAGATTGCTTTTGGGTAGCTGAGAGAAAAAGATCTATTTTGAGAGTAACTCAATTAGAAACTTGCTTATGAGACTCTGGGGAGAAACAGAAGTGATATGCCATAAACCAAAATACATCCTCTACCCTATTCCTAAATACTGTGTACTTGAAGTCTGCTTTAGGGTGGAAACACATGCAGTCCTTGGAGACAAACCACAGGAACAAGAACAAAAAGAAAAACTAGAGATCTCTGTTCATCCACTCCTGTAGCAATATCCCTCTGAGATACCTAGCGCCTCAGGGCAATAGTTAGGAGGCTGCCTAAAAGCACTTTGGTCAGGGTGAGAACCTTGTTAGTGCAAATACTGCTGAAGGTTGAAATAGAGACCTACAGGGTGGAGTCTCCACCTGAGTCAGTTGGTGCCTTGTGCTCCTGGCTTCTATGACCCCCAGGGCAGCAGAGACCAGCCACCTTCAATCCTACTAGAAATGCACGCAGGGAGAACTGCATGGCTCTGTCTTCTGGCCACCTGGCTACTAGCTACTCTGGCAGGCAGATTGTGCAGTGATTTATGATGCCAAATATCTGCTAGAGAGGTTTTCATGAGTGAACCAGGGGCTGAAATTTTCATTGAGGTTTTCATAAAGGGTGAGCATTTGGTTTCCTTACTGCATTTGTATCTCCCTGAAGCCTCACAAAGCAACAAACTGGCACTTCAAAGTCTACATCCACGTCACATCTGTACATATTTACATGTCCTGCTCCATATTACTGAGATTACAGAGATCTCAGTGATGAGCTCTACATCACATGTCCTTCTCCTGTTCTAAACCAGATAATGCTCTCAAAGGATCTTTATAGCTACTGGCAAAATTAGGTCAAATAGGTTGAACTTCAAAAAAAATGAGAAGAATTTTTAAAAATACTCAAATTGCATTTTTTAAAATGAAAGATCACTTTGACTTTTTTTTTTCATTCTATTTATGTCAGAGTTTTTTTTCAAAATGGAAGCTTTCATTTAAAATTACCTTCACTTAAAAAAAGATGAAAAGGTTTTCACATGAGCTACTTAACTCAAGGGCAACTTTGTTGCAGTTAGATCTGAATTTTGGTGCAAATTCAAAGGTCTCTTTTTTTTTTTTTTTTTTTTTTTCCCATTGTATCTGTTTACTACTCACAATTGCTTAGATCAGTAATATCATCAAAAGACCCAGTGAGACTGATTCTCTAATGAAGTTACAAACACATCATGGAGTCAGATCACAGCAGCCCCTTGTGAAGACCCCAGGATGTCACAGCTCGGTGCTCTCATGATACACCACACCAAATGCTCTCTCTTTTCCATCTCTCCTTCCTTCAAGAGTTGTATAGCTATGGGTGGAAAATATGCTGAATGGTAGAGATACGCAGAATACTGGGAAGACCCTGACAGAATACTGGAATAGCTCCCAGTTGTAACAAAGGTTCCTTTCCATTGCTCCATTTATTGCCCATCACTGACTATGGCTCAGGAAAAGCAGGAGCTGGACACCCTCCAAATCTGCTGAACAGAGCATCAAGATGCTGATTACAAGGGAGAAGTCTCCTCATGACCTCTGTTTCATCCGGACAGAGGCATCTGTATGAAGGATCACACAGAAGGGTCTTACAGTCCCAGAACTGGAGGAGTTTGCAGGCTGAGGTCCCTCTTTAGGCCCATCAATTACCCTTCATTAGCGAGGCGATGATTTTCTGCAAAATCTAACCTGCCTCCTGGGAGAACCAGAGCTGGAGCAGATCACTCCAAAATACATTCCCACTTTACTGTTTCATTTAGTCCTACAGAACCAAAAATGAAAAATAATTGTGCTAGTGAGTTACCGTGCTCAAGAGCAGACAACATGGGGTCTATTCCTGCTCATGCACCAGCATGAGGTCTGTCTATTAAGTTGCAATCAGGAACAAGGAAAACCTACCTCAGAAAACTGGGACTAGTGAGTATAATTGGTCTGTGCTCCTTTTACTGGCAATCTCTTTGTGCAAGATATCAGTGAGCTTTAATCTCAGATTCCAGCTGCATCCACAGGGCAGGTGGCTGGAAAGGAACATGTTTCCTTCCCAGTAAAAGGAAGTGCATGGGACTTGGGCTTTCTCTGCAGCAGTAACCAAGGCACATTTTTGCTGCCTCACTTTTCAAAGGAGAAGCACACTTTACCAGACACTCAAGTCAGGGAGTAGGAAACTGAAAGCAGCCCTGACATCCTAATTAAGGGCTGCTGCCTCTCCCAGCTGGAATAGCCATGGAAGGCCCTGCAGGAAGACCAGCCACCACACACACAGGGAGCCTGTCATGAAGGGCCAGCCAGTCCTGATG
>NW_009953694.1:1187725-1206335 GCF_000747805.2 Chaetura pelagica | reverse complement strand
GGGCATGCCATTCCTGCTGTCATTCCACAACCATGTTGAAGAAGGCAGTCTCTGTCTGCTCCTCTGTGTGCACTCTGCACTGGGCTGCTGGCAAGTTACCAGTTGAAGCTGTGGTGGGAAAGCCTGGAATTCTTCCTTTCCATCTACATTTCCCCTTCAGTTTCTCATGCTCTCCAGACAGCCACTCCTACAACTGTCCTTCCCTCTTGCCCCGACCCACTCAGCACCCCAGCGAGGTGGTGACGGCGTTCTGCCAGACACACTGAACCTGAAAGCATCCCCGTCTTGCCCGGCAGTCACCCAGGGAGGGAGGCAGTATTTATCACCACTCCATCGGCTGCAGCCAGACACTCTTGCCATTAAGATGTCAAAACAGGTTTCTCTCTGGAAATCCAGCAACCCTGCAGACTTAGCCTTGCCAGCAGCAGCCCCAGATGGACATCTGTTCCCTTTCAACCTCACACGTGCACTTAAAATGCCGGTACTGTCCACTTCTTTGGGGGATTAGGCTCCTATTAAAACTGCCTTCCACATGATTCATTGCTATCTCCTGGTGTTGACCTGATTTATGGATTGGCTTGTGTTAATTAAGGTCATAATATTGGGAGCGGGAAAAGGCTTCCAGCACTGTTATGCTGTTTAACATCTGGTCATTTTCCAGCCCCTATGTTATTTTGCAGGGGATGGGAGATGGTGCAGATGACATCCTGTGCTCAGAAATGAGACTTCACTGGGATGAGCCCTTGCTGCCCTCTCAGCCTCAGGAGAGGAGGAAAGTCACCAGGACGGTGAAACCACCTCTGTTCTGCACTGATTCACAGACACCAATGAATTCATCATCCAAGCTGCTATTATTCAGATCAGGTTTGTGTCTATAGCCCCAGCTGAGATTGGAACTCCATCATGCTAATCACTGCAAAAGTATCTTGAAAAGATTATGTGAACCTGACTTCCCCAGGAAGGGTGATATATTTCTCTGTTTCACTTTCCTCTTCCAGCCAATTTTATTACAAGGTTCCCATGAACTTGCTCAGATATTCACTCCTTGTGGCCATATTAGCCACCAGGGCCTCCATAAGCATATGTTTATTACACTTCTATTTTAACATGAAATGCCTACAGTAAATCTGCTATGGATCCACCATCAACCACAGAAAAAATGCTTGCTTGATGCAAGCATGATGCAATCATACATATTCCTCATGCTAGGAAAAAAAAAAAAAATTATGTCACATAAATAAAAATGAAAAATAGTGCCAAATATTTCTATCTGAAATTTCAACTTTAAAAAAAGCACAGGCAACATATAAATAAACTTAATTCTTCTGTTAAGGTTTTGCAGACTTCTCCAGAGGGATACTCAAGTAGGAAAATCTAAACCTGGTAAATTCTTTATCAGGTGAAATCTTAAAGATTAAAACAAACAAACAAACAAAAAGTACGATGTGTAGCCTGGTTGAAGGAATTTCTGGGTGAGTTTCTGTGACCTTTCTTATGCATGAGGTCAGATCGATTATCATAATGGTCCCTTCTGGCCATAAGCTATGATTCTGTTAATTTTAGCTCAATATGCTCTTTCTCTGGGGGCTAAGCTAACTGAAATTATACCACATTTTCCACTTTAGGGCTAAAGACACATACACAGTCCCTACAGTTGAGCTGGCATGCACTGCTGTACTATCACACACCATCTTCTGTGTATATCTGAATCTTTCTTCATCTAGCTGATAAGTCACATTGTATTCCTTGGATTGTGAATTATTACTGATAACCCTGATGATCAAAATCAGGCTGAGGTTCCCTTCTTCTCCACCCTCCAAAAAATGAGACTTTTAAATAATCATCTTCTTTCTGACACAAATGTTTCAGTTCCTGGTTTGGAGTTCCACTTACATTCTATTTATGTATTAACACATCTGATTTACGGATTTTAAGTGGACCTGAAATCCTCTCAACTGCCCCATTCCCAGAGATGGGGCTTTTAAAAAGAGTAAACAGATACAGCAATATTTAGCAGCACTGCAAAAAGCAGTACAATTGCAATTACAGATTATTAGATAGACTGAACATTCTTGCACTTAAGCACAGAAATTAATTTCATGGCAGCAAGGCTTCTCCATGGCCAAGTAAAAGCCACAAACTTCATTTCCAGATCCAGCTGTTCATATGATACAATGTCAAAATAATGTTCTTTTTCAACACAGATAATCCACCCACAGTTAACTGAGAGCTGACTATTCCATTCTGGGCTCCTTAAGCTGAAATCAAAACATTTTGTCTTGGACAGCAGGAACAGCAGCATTCTGCTCCAAGTCAGTTTAATGCTCCTTTGCTTTTGCCCCTAGTCCCTCCTGGCTGTTTCACAAAGATGGGTGCAGCCCACCTGAATGCTTAGCAGACTGCACCTCTCATCCACTTTGAGAATTTTGAGTTCACATTTTTCCTAATAATACTTTCTGTGGGAAACAAATTAGCTATTTGGTCTCTTTCTCCCAGCTTGGAATGAAAACTAACAGTAATATATGAGGATTTCCCTTGAGAGAAAACATCCAATTTTTGCACCGCATCTATCCAAGATGTTGAGCTTGGAGAGAGGAAAGCTTTGGTGAAAGCAGAGAGGAGGTTTTTAGCTCAGGAAAAAATATATAATGTTTAATCCCGATCAGTTCTCCTATCTGTTCCTCCACAGGGACATCCACAGACCTGTGATTGTATGAAGGGAGAAATAAGACATGTTGGGGACAGAAAGGAGTGGCATGAAGCCAGGGCAACTTAATCCAGCTCTCATGAAACTGCAGCCTCAGAAACAGAAGGTCAAAATGAGCTCTACAATAGAAATGCAGACACAATATGATGACAGAGAGACAATCTGCTCTCCATAATATTCCTATTATCCTAAGCAAACAGAAGATGTGAATGAAAAGTACCACAGAGTTGTTATGTTGTGTTTGTGTAAGAATGCCATTTTAATTCACTTTCACCAGTGCCCTTAAGTCAATACTTTATTAGAGGTACATTCTCATGTGAAATCTATATCCTGGCTATTTGAATCAAGATCGCCCCAGGTCAGACACCTGTAAAGCTGAACTGCAACAGAAAAAACAGCACTTCTGTATTCATTGACAAGAGACAATTCAGAGTCTTAGCTTTCCTGTTGCACCTTCAGGAGGCAAAAAGAAAGACTTGCCATGTGATTACATACATTCACATCATTATGCAGTTTCTCATGAACCTTCCCTTTCACTCATCTCCATACCCACTTGTTGAGAGGCAATACAGGAAGACAGATTCCAGGGTGATTTAGCATACAGCAAATCCATATTAAATCTGTCTACAAACAAATACTTCTGAATATTTAATCAGTTTTTTAAAACTTACTCTTCAGATTCTTTGCCTTCCCAGACTTTGGTGTCCAAGATTTGTCTAATGAGATTTCTGTGGCTTAGTCGCTGAACTCCTCAGTCAGGCAGGGGACTAAAAGGAGGAGGGAAGAGTGTGGTCATCTGCAGCTCATGCCAATCCAGAACTATTGTAGATGTCCTCAACACTAAATAAAAACCTGTTTTTATCTCCAAAGAACATAGCCAATGCCTTGACGTAACGGTTCACAATACAAGACATTCTGTGTATTTCTAACCACCTTCATTCCAACTAACTAACTCTCAGACGATGCTCTTATATGTACCCACAGCCCCTGTACGTTTTTCCAGGTGAGATTAAGCATGCAGAAAGTAACCTTAGTGAGGTGTCTTTATATCCCCCATCATCCCTGATGCCTGTGATGGTAGCAGGGAGACCTCACCTCAGTTGGGTTGGGGTGGCTGATTGGGTTACCCTTCCCCATTTTTCCACCCCCTCGTTCTCTCAGAAGTTGCTGCCACTGCAGCACGGGTGGCTTAACTGCTCATGAAACTGTTCCTGAACTACAGTAGTTTACTGCCTGATGTCTTAAAGACTTTTCCAGATGTGCTGGAAACTATCTCCAAAACAAACAGCTGAGGAAAGCAATTGCACCATCCACTCCAGCTGCACCCATGAGTGCCTTGTGACTCAACACCCTCGAGCTCTTAAGCTTTATTCAGGGGCCAGGGTTTCCCAGCAGACAGCTCAGCAGTGCTCGAGTTGGATGAAAAGCAAGGACTACCAGACCAAGCCTTGAACATGCAGCCAGAAAGGGCAACCAGTGGCTCAAAGAAGTGCCAGGGACACCCTCCCTGTCCTGTATCTTCCAGCAAGCATCTAATGTTGATGTTGTGCAGGAGGCAGCTGGAGGGTGTCTTCTCTTAGGACCTAGCTATTCTGCTATGATTTACAATAGAGTTGTTAATTGTCTGGAAACACTAAAGAATTACAGATTCTAAGTCATAAAACATCTATCAACCTTAACTCAAACAAAATTGCTGTGTATTTTTACATAAGCTGAAGCCCTATTATTTTCCCCTCAAGAAGTGCCTTTTAATTTAAATCCCTAATTGTTTTTTCCAGGCCCTTCTCCAGCCTGCTACCTAAAGATTAGGGATACATCTAGCAGTGTGCTGTTAACATGCAACAATATGTGGTAGAGTTTGCCCATGATTATTTCACCAGTTCCCTCTGTGGTCTGGTCTTCTTATTGAAGCAAAAGGGTCTTGCCAGACTTAATTGAAATTAAATAAGAATAAACTACTCTAGGGGTCTCCGTCCACAAATCACAATTCATATTCATGACACTCAGTTTTGCAGCCCATAATCACATCAGCAATATCACTGAAGTGAACAGAGCTCTTTGGGTGAGCAAGAGTTACTCAGACAAAAAAAGTATTTAGGATTTGGTTACAGCCAAGTTTGGACTCTCTCCAAACTGAAAGTTTCATATGCCCTAGCCCTGTTCATAATTTTGGGGCAAAGTTCATCCTTTTAACAAGTGATGCCAACTGTACATCAGATAAGTGTGGGCTTTCTATTTAAAGAAGTGAGTGTTTGTAACAACTTAATTCCACTGATACTTAATGATTACAATACCAAATGCTGTATTGGCAGCAGAAAGATTAGAAATTAAATAAAATCAAAGCATCTCTGTGAGGACACCTTTTTTAAGCTGCACTGGATGTGCACACTTGCACACCTCTGGGAGATGCGAGAGGCATATATGTTGAACAGACCAGGACAGCGACAGTTTTGGTACCAAATACTATTTAACAAGTTCAAGTCCATGGAAACGACTGATCTGGGATGTTCAAGTTGAACAGGAAGTTGAGTATCTCCTTCCAGTCCAACTTTTGGACAGTGGTGTTTCCTAGAGCCATGAGTGTAAAGTTTCAAGGAAAGGCTACATCTTCTTTAGGTGGTACAAAGCCTGTGGCACACTTTGGGTTCATATAGAAGGGTTATGTACACCACCAGAAGAGATGCCAAAACATTGCAGTTGCTAATGGAGACTTTCCTCTGAGGTTTTCTGAGTCGCTGAGCTCCTCTCAGACTCTGGCAGGCAGCTCAGCATTCCCATTATTTCTCCTGTACCACACCACTGCAAATTCACACAATTAGTGGGTCATTTGGGAGTTATCATCCAAGTTTCTTTGGGATCCTTTTGCTTATAGACAATGCTGAAATAACTTCAGCCATTGTGGCCAATATCGGTGGTTGTGTAGCTCTCCAGAAGCAAAACCACAAGGTTTCAAACTGACTTGAGCCGCAGAGCGGGTCTACACAATGATTGGCTGCACCACACATATGCACAATGGGTCAGAGCTGAAGGGCCCCTGAAGACTCATTAAGCACTCCCCTCCTCACGCAGACATTTGACTTTTGGTCTAAAACCCCATTCTCTTGGGCTAGATCTGGTTGCTCTCTGAGGGAGAAACCTAGCCCTAGCTCACTCTTAAACTGGAATCAGGCCCCCACAGGGTGATCTCAGCATACATTCCACATTATGCTACAACTCTGGTATTCCTTGGAGCTTTGCCATGCTGGTATCTTAGGTAAGGTGCCCAGGCTTTCAAAAGAAAAGAGCTTCTCCTACCAAAGAGGTGGCCAGAATGGACAGGTGGAGCTTCCAGAAAAACTACTAGAAGGAATGTCCTTCCCACACCCCAAAAGCCCTTCAAATTACCACAAACAATAAGTAAAAGTTTGCTTCCTTTGATCTTTGAAAGTCCTTTGGGACTACAGTGCAGATCAGGACAATAAGTCTTTGGGATCACAAGTGCAGGAAAAAATGAAACAATGTTCAATTTATTATTATTTTTTAATAAAATGAATTCCATATTGTATTGAATACTTCTATGAGGTTGCTCCTCAGTCACTCGTGGCCCTTAGTACACTCTCTTCACCTTCCCTTGGGGCACCTGACATTTTTAACATCAGCAAATTTAAACATGATTTATTCCGTTTCTTAAATATAGCACTTACCTAGTTATAAAATACTGCCCCAATTCTTTTATATACAATAACCATTGTGCTAACGATGACTTAAGCCATGCATATAATTTTTTTAGAAGAATTATATATTTACATGGAATATTTAAGAAAAGAATTTCCCAGATTCCAGAAGTAGAACCTCCTTCAGAACAGGAAGGAAATCATTAATTTTTACCTTAAAGCCTAGCAAGTGTAATAGTTTATTACCCAGAGGGAAAACAGTGAGATTATTTCTTTTCAACTTGATGAGGTGAATGTTTCTATTAAGAGATTGTTCTGAAACTCCAGTGCCACGAGAGAGTGAATAACAACACTCAGATCATACCTCAAGCTCAAAACATTTTAGAGATTAAGTCAGTAATATTTTGGGGTGGATAGGAGCAGATGAGGCACAGTGAAAGACAGATACTTGCTCAAAGCCACCTCAGAGGCTTGTAGCAAAGCTGAGCATTGAGTTCTGGACACTAGCTCCTCTCCTCCCCATGGGTTGACCATGATTCCTTCCTCACTTCTAAAGCCTCAGTCACAAAGTCCTTCTGGACAGGACTTTGGGTATGCACTGTCATACTCTGAGGTTTTAGTACAACTTGTCCCTGGATTTTGAGCTCAATACAAGGAGATGTGAGGAGATTTTCAGTGACTCATAACTTGACAGCATTTTGGAAAGTCCAACTTAGAAATTAAAATAAGAGAATAAAAAAGATCTATGGCCCTTCTGCAACAGAACCACTGTGTGTTCACATCTATTCATGTCTCCCAAGTGACTTCATTTCTGGAAATGCCCAACATGGATATGCAGGGATCCAAGGAGGGTGATATAATAGGGAGTGTGTTTTCCCAAATAATTTCTGAATTCTTGCAAATTGTTCTTTGCAAAGTTATTGCAAGCTGAACTGGCTCAATTCCAACACAAATACAGAGCAAAACCCTATTCTTTGTCAGACCTACAGCATCCTGCCCAACATTAGCAGACTTGTGCCACTGCAAGTACCTTCTTTTGGCCAATAAAATCTTTGTACTCATGATACCAGTGTTTTTTTGATATACATGAGTAGCATGAAACCAACACTGATATCCTGGCCACATAATGATCAGGAAAGTGTTGTCTAGCCCCTTCCACATTCTGGCTGGTGACTCAGTTCCCTTTGTACCCTGCTTTGCTGCACAGCCTTGACAGTAATTAGACTGTTCTGTTGTGTCCCAGGAGTGGGGCTGCATTTCAGCAGTGGCAAAAGTAATTCCTGAACATAATTTTATTTTATTTCCAGGCTTCAAAGCACTTTGAGATCCTTCACAATCTGGGGAGATATTACTCCTTCTACAGAATATTACTCCTTCTATAGAATATTACTCCTCCTACAGACATGCACATAACCCCAGGACCCAAATGCAAACACAGGGGAAACATCAGTCCTAGAAAGAAGAAAAAAAAAAATAATACTCACACACAAAAATCCCCAACAAAAACTAACAGCTAGTATTTTAAGGCTGTGAGTTACATGACATTTCCAAGAAAGGAGAAGTATAGACATTTTAAGCATGTGCTCTGTCTTCAGTTGGACATGGGGTAAGGTATGCCACTGTATGACTGGTCTTCCAGTATGAGCACTGCATTAATCAGTGAAGATCTGGGGTGGAGAGCAGCTGCAGCCCCTGGAGTCATATTTCTCCCTTGCCAAATCCACTCCTTCATGAGAATGCAGCAAAAAGATAACCAGTAAGGAAGAAGGTCTGATGTTGGGGCCTTCAACACAGCCAGATATGTCAATAACTTCAAAGGATAGCCAGTTAACATACATCAGTGAATGTAAGCTCCATGCTGGCAGTGACCCAGTCCTGTGGAACATTTTGTGTGCCTCCACTAACACACATTGAGCTCTGACTAGGGAATTGGAGTGCACAGCCCCTGATATCTAATCTCAAATCTCAGACATCACTTTTACAGAAGTCTCCCCTGCCTTAAAAGCAAAACTAAACCTAGAATCCCAAACACCTTCCTGAATGCTTGTACTCTCTAAAATAACACCTTCCCAAACTTTTCCATCCCTCATTTGCCTCCTTTATTTAGTCTCAGTTTGTCACTTTATACCAGTGAGTAGGCTGCACTGGATGTGGTGATGGGCACCTGTATATGCACACTCAAGCAAGAGCCTCTGCCCTAAACTGGATAGGATCAGAACTGCAAGACAGCAAATTCAGGTGTCCTGGACCTTCTGTGCTGAAAAGTGTAATGAATTATCCACCTAGCATATAAAACCTTGGATCTGAGCTTCTGGAGCAATATGTTGTTTTCCTGGCTTCTGGGAAATAAGATGTAGCTATGGGGCATGTGACCAAATCAGGTATTGGTGGCCATACACTTGTTGCGCTTCAAGTGAATGAGAATCTCCAGCATTTGCTCCTCAAAAGATCAAAGCTGGAGATTCTCTTGCAGTGACACACAGCAACCTCAACCATCTCAGCCTGAAGGTCTGCAGAACATTAGGGACAGACATACCAGTGTGTGACTGGATGCTGATTCAGAGTTTATGTCTGACCTAATTGTCAGAACTTGGTAAAAAGGGGAGGAAGGGGGAAGGGAGAACTTGATTGAAGTGAAAGTCATGAATGTCCTTCTACTTGAAGAAGGAGTCCAGAGAGCAGAAGTAAGTAAGGTTAAATGTACATTAAAGTAAAGATATATAATAACCACAAGGCTCAGCTGAAGTCACACAGCAATGCTTCTTTTATTTTAGCCCCTCCAAAATGAAGAATTCTTGTCTAAGCAAAATTTTCTGGGCAAAGACTAATCATAGAATCATAGAATCATAGAATCTTAGGGGCTGGAAGGGACCTCGAGAGATCATCTAGTCCAACCGCCCTGCCAGAGCAGGGTCACCTAGAGTACATCACACAGGAACTCATCCAGGTGGGTTTTGAATGTCTCCAGTGAGGGAGACTCCACAACCTCCCTGGGCAGTCTGTTCCAGTGCTCTGTCACTCTCACAGTAAAAAATTTTTTTCAGATATTCACCTTGAACTTCCTATGCTCCAATTTACACCCATTACCCCTTGTCCTATCACTGGTCATCACTGAGAAAAGCCTAACTCCGTCCCCCTGACACTCACCCCTTACATATTTGTAAACATTGATGAGGTCACCCCTCAGTCTCCTTTTCTCCAAGCTAAAGAGACCCAGCTCCCTCAGCCTTTCCTCATAAGGGAGATGTTCCACTCCCCTAATCATCTTCGTAGCTCTGCGCTGGACTCTTTCGAGCAGTTCCCTGTCCTTTTTGAACTGAGGGGCCCAGAACTGGACACAATACTCCAGATGTGGCCTCACCAATGCAGAATAGAGGGGGAGGAGAACCTCTCTTGACCTACTAACCACACCCTTTCTAATGCACCCCAGGATGCCATTGGCCTTCTTGGCCACAAGGGCACATTGCTGGCTCATGGTCATCCTCCTGTCTACCAGGACCCCCAGGTCTCTTTCACCTACACTACTCTCCAGCAGTTCAGCCCCCAACCTGTACTGGGACATGGTGTTGTTCTTCCCCAAATGTAAAACTCTGCACTTCCCCTTGTTGAATTTCATCATGTTTCTCCCCGCCCAACTCTCCAACCTATCTAAGTCTCTCTGAATGGCAGCACAGCCTTCTGGTGTGTCAGCCACTCCTCCCAGCTTAGTGTCATCAGCAAACTTGCTGAGGGTACATTCTATACCCTCATCCAGGTCGTTGATGAAGATGTTGAACAACACCGGTCCCAGTACCGACCCCTGTGGGACTCCACTAGTCACACACCTCCAACCAGATTCTGCCCCATTGACTACAACTCTCTGACTCCTTCCTTTCAACCAGTTCCTAATCCACCTCACTTCCTGATCACCAAACCCATACCTGATCAACTTTTCTACAAGGATGCTGTGGGAGACGGTGTCAAATGCTTTACTGAAATCAAGATAAACCACATCTACCGCTCTACCATCATCTATCCACCTAGTAATTTCCTCATAGAAGGCTATGAGGTTAGTCAAACATGATTTACCCTTGATAAAACCATGTTGACTGCTCTTGATGACCCCCATGTCCTTGATGTGCCTGGAGATAGTGCCAAGAACAAGTTGTTCCATCACCTTTCCAGGGATGGAGGTGAGGCTGACCGGTCTATAGTTACCCGGGTCCTCCTTCTTGCCCTTCTTGTAGACTGGAGTGACATTTGCTATCCTCCAGTCCTCAGGCACCTCACCTGTTGCCCATGACTTACTGAAGATGATGGAGAGTGGCCTAGCAATGACCTCCGCCAGCTCCCTCAGCACCCTTGGGTGCATTCCATCTGGACCCATTGATTTATGGATGTCCAGATTACTCAACTGATCCCTAACCCAATCCTCATCTACCATGTCAAACTCTTCCTCTATCTTGACTTCTTCTGGGGCTATATGAATCTGGGGCTCATAGGGAGACCCTGCAGGAGTGAAGACAGAGGCAAAAAAGGCATTCAGCACCTCTGCCTTCTTTATATCCTCTGTCACCAGGGCTCCCACCTCATTCCTCAATGGGCCAATATTGCCTCTATTGCTAGTTTTGCTAGCTATGTATTTGAAAAAGCCCTTTCTATTATCCTTAACCTGACTTGCAAGGTTAAGTTCCAAGGAGGCCTTAGCTTTCCTAATTGCCTCCCTACATCCTCTGACAACAGTCCTATATTCCTCCCACGTAACCAGCCCCTCCTTCCATGATCTGTAGATTTTCCTTTTCCACTTAAGTTTGCCCAGTAGTTCCTTCTTTAACCATGCAGGTCTCCTAGCACCCTTACTAGATTTCCTAACCATTGGGACGCTCTGATCCTGTGCTTGCAAGAAGTGATCCTTGAATGTTGACCAGCTATCTTGAGCTCCTTTATCTTCTAGCACCCTGTCCCATGGGATTTCCCTTAATAGATGATTGAGGAGGCCAAAGTTTGCCCTGTGGAAGTCCAGGGTTCTGGTCCTGTTGGGTATTTTGTTCCTTCCACACAGGATCCTGAATTCCACCATCTCATGATCACTGCAGCCAAGGCTGCCATTGACCACCACTGCTTCAACAAGGCCCTCCTTGCTGGTTAGTACTAATCCATATTTATGACCCTCTGTGCTGAGGCAGAATGAAGCAAGCTGTCAGATGCAGCATGGAGATGGCTAAAAATTAACTGAGCCTTAGGGACACTGCTACTACTTTGCCACAAAAGTGTCAGAGCTACACAAACTGCTGTTGCACATGTTGTCACCTCTGCGCTCCCTGTGATTTGCATAGTGGCAAAGCAACCCTGTGCACTAGTGAGAGAAGATGTTCAGGAGCTCTTAACCACTCTGCTGTACTTCTTCCCAGTGTGGGAAGTGTACTCAGTAAACTGAGACAGCTCAAAATGAACAAACTTTCTAAAGGCTGCTCCTCATACCTTATTACTAAACCAAGAAGCCCTTTTTCATACCACTGTCCAGATCTGACTCGTTGTGAAACCAGTGGGAAGAATGTCTGCGCTTTCACTGGCAAGTCCTTGAGAAACCACTGGGAAATATACTTTCATAAATATCCACATTTTTTCACAAATCTGGTAGGGACATCTCCATCTAGTGGTCTGGCCAGGGAAGAGAGGCTTACAAACCTCTTCTATGCTGAGCAAGCCCGTTCTGTTTCATGTGCTTTGTCTTCTCCAGCTGCACACTGATAGAGCAACATTTCCCAAGCTTCCAGGGGGTCCTGTTAATGTCAGAGAGAGGCCTGGAGATTCTTGGCTGGACATTCCGTTGTGAGCCCTTATTCCACCCACTCAGCTCAGCCAGAACATGAGGGGATCAAATTGTCATCTCAACATCTGTTTTGAATCCAGTAAGAGAGGTGCTGTAGTGTCACACACATGCACACTCAAGTCCTTACAGAGATGGTGAATAGAACTTCCCTAACCCAGCTGTCCAGTGGGGTACACGTACAGTTTGTGACTGCAAGACCAACCCTCCCATGGAAAGACACAGTGAAATGAGGCACAAGGAGACAGGCTCCGAGGCCACAAGCCTCACAGATCTGCGGCCCCCCAAGATGACAGACTCCCTCCATCTCTGTAGCCACCACACTGTTCTACCCCAGGTCAGCCTGTGTTCCCTCCCAGCTACATCCTGGCCTCAGCCCAGCTCTGGTGAATGCTTCATCCCAATTTCTTCCTGCTCAGAAACCCACCACATGCACACGCAGCCCCTTATCTGTTTTCCAACTGTATTGCCAGCAGCACAACCCCCCCACGCCATCTCATCCTGGCACTATATGGGGCAGCTCCTTGCCAGGTGCATCAAGAATAGGCATTAGACCTTCCCCCCAGCATGCCAGGATGTAATCTCCACATTACAAGCTGCCAGGCAGCACACAATGTTAAGAGGCTTTAGCACAAGTTACATAAATTCCAGTGCTCACAGGACTCTTTTTGCCCATAGGCTTAACAAACTTGGAACAAAGATTTCACCAGGAGGGACTGGGGACCTGGTGGAGTCAGAACCAGGACAGGGTGCAGGCTCAACAGAAGACCCAGAACCTCCCAACAACCATGTTTAACCACAAACAGTTGCCACAGACTTTGTATCTCTTCTCTGGAGCTGGGCCCACAGCAAGCCTGGCAGTATGGAGTTTGTGGAACACAAAACTCAGGGTCTTTTAGTGCCAGGGAAGAGGACACAGTTTTGGGTATGAAACAATTCCTGACTGGCTCTTGGATTTTAAGTGGTTTATGTTGCCATCTCTATTTTTTCAAATTATCTGCAGTTAGTCAGGTATACAAAATTTCCTGCATCAGGCTCTGCTGATCTTCAGACACCAGAAAGCTTTTCATTTTTTAACAAATTCTCTCCTAGGGACTGCAAGATCTAACAGTACCTGGCAGATGACAAATGAGCCCATCCCAGGCTGGAATGCTGCTCTCTGACAGCGGTCTTTCTGACTCCCTCTCAGTCTCAAGAACAGGATCTCTTCCACCCTTGAACCCTGCCAACTCCTAACACTGTACAGAAACCCCCGGGGGAGATGGAAACCACTGTCTCCAGCAGACTCCAAGTCTCTAGCAAGTTCCGAATTTTGGACGGTGTTAACCTTATTTGAAAGCAAGTAACAAGGCTAGTCCACAGCAGAAATAATCAGATTGGGTGGGAATTACAGCTTCTTTTGACGGGGCCACACAATCCGCTCGGCAGCAAACCCTTTGTTAATATCCCACCTATTTCCTGCCTCAGCATTCATCGCCGGGCGTTGCTGCGAGGGAGGCAGCAGGCAGGGGCAGGCTGTCCCTTCCGCCCCAGCAAAGGCCGCTGCCGCCTCACGGCGAGCGCACCATGCTGCTTTGGAAAGCTCCTCTCTGAGGGACTTGGCCAAAGACCCGTTTCCAATTCTGCCCACTCTGTTTCAGGCAGAGCAAGTACACTCACCCCAAGTTCAATGCATCATTGCAGGCTTGCCTTTTTACTTTCCTCAGATGTTGTTCAGGCAAATTCACATTGGCATTTGTCCTCTGGTACGTGCTTCTCAGAGAGCAACTTACCAATGTTCTCGGCTGTGCCAAGGCAGAATATCCCACATCCTGCTCAGATGCAGACACTTTCCAAGGAAGCCTCAGTCAAAGATGCAGCCACATGCTCCCAGAAGCCGTTTTCCCAGCACACACGGTGAGAACTCAGCCAGGGTAGCAAGACTGACCTAACACGGGTGTGCATAGAACTCCCCAGCCTGACACAGTTCTATCTTGGTATTTTTAGAAATGTCTTTATGGCATGAATGAGGAGCTTTTCATGCGTCACGGACAGGGCATAGGAAGAAAACAGGCAAGAACATGGGTGAGAGCCCTCAGCCAACACTTGACAAGGGGTTTGGACAATGTGACAGAGATTGAAAATCTAATGCTGATGGCTTCATGAAGCAACAGAAAACCATCACTAACAGTCAGCTCCTTCAAGTCCAAGGCCTTCCACATGTTTCCAAGCCCATCACTCCTGCCAGCTCTATTCTAATGTGACAAATCTAAATTTTTAACATACCAGCGTGCTTTCCCCACCTTTCCTATATGGATTGCTCATTGTTCTCTCATTCCTTGTGGCAGGCGACTGCTCCTTACAATGTAGAAGTTAAAGAGTCACAGGTTTCCTGAAAACGATAGCACAGGCTGTGAAACTAAACAACACGTGCTGTACAATAAGTCATAAAGCATGTGTGAAAAATAGTTTACACAGAAGCTGCCATGGAAACCAGTGTTACCAGAGAGCACACAGCCACAGAACTCCCATTAAAGGCTGCAAAGTTGAACACAAACTCTAATCACTAAGGCAGAATATATTAAATTTACCCTCATGCCCCATTCAGTCTTCACAGCAAGTTAGCTGAAAACTGCAACCATTTCCGCTAGCAGCACTGGATGGTAGTTAGTAGTAATTAAATTACCAGAAATCTTCTCATAGATAAATTATTTTCCTCTTGTCTACCCTAGAAACTTTTTTTACTGACTAGGTACTGCTCTTCTCCCAGGGAATAGATCTGTTTAAAACAGACTACATAGATTTGCCAGGTTTGGGTTATATTCTCCTACTTGATTGTCTCCCAGCTCTCCTCAGCAACAATACACTGTGAGCTGGAGAAAGCCCAGGCTGGAAAAAGAAACCTGGTGAAACCAGATTAGGCTGTTTAGGCAAGATAAACAGAGATAGACTGAAAACTACACAATACCCTGAAAATATTACAGGCATATCCCACACCACTATCAGACCTGTGGACCTTAGATACCAGCTAGAAGAAAGTAAGAAACCTCAAGCTAGTTGCATATTAAAGATATCTTTTGACATCCCACAGGTAGAGAAGGGGTGGGGGAACCTTTCAGCTGACACTGCCCTCTGTTGCAAAGAAAAAGCCCTACAGCCTTTCCTCATTCCCCATTCTAACAGGTTTCTTAGGTGCCCATGCTGGCTGGGCTGTGGACACGGGGCTTGGATGTTCTGACACAATGGGAACACATCAGAACTCACCCCTAATGGCAGCAGTTACAGCTGAGAGCAATGCTGAGCTGTCTGGTGTTCTGTGGATGAAGGCTTAGGATTCTATTTATTCCCTCTGCCACTTGCTTCAAAAGATTTTGATGTATCCAAGAGCCAGAGCTGCGCATTTAGTGTTTTTCGTGCTTTCTCTCAGGGCCTGGTCTTTATCTTTGTGACTTCAGAGAGCTTCAGGATTGAACTGGTTCAGGCTATGAGGAAAGCCAGCTTTTACGGCTGACTCCACAAACATATAACAACCATTTTACTGACCTATAAAGGAAGTGTCTAGGCCAGAGTTGTCAAAAATAGGGCACCAGCAAACTTATTTCACCTTATTTTTAATCCACCTAAATACCATAGGTTGGAAGGTTCACCTAGTACTCAAATGTTTATATGGATCTTATTTTGCTCAAGAGGCTATATAGAAAGAGAAATGGTGGAGGAGAAAATAAAATCCTGATGAAGAAAAATTAAAGCTTATTGAAAAATTTGTCAGAATTCTTTTTCTGGACAGAAATCAGATCCTTGAGTAAGTGGAATTTTTGAGTATATGAAAAATGAGTGCTTTCTGTAGAAAACAGAGTGTTTGTTATAACTTTTGACTGACAAGAAAGTGATTCTGCCAGATGCTCCTGGCTAACTCTTTTTGCTTTATAGGTGAAAAGTTGCTTTTTTTCACAGGGAGACACAAGAGAAAGAGGAAGGTCAGGTAGAGAGGAGTCCAGTTACAGTTCTACAAGAAAACATTTTAAAATATAGAATGACCCATGACAGATGAGAAATGAAGAAGGATCCTGAAAAGGGGATGAGAGAAGAAAATGCAAAATTAAAGCACAAGTTCAGATTTAATGAGGTGCATAAGTATGACAAAGTCAGTGTTGTTTTAATGTAGGAGTCAGAACAAGGTCTTTGGCCAAGACTAGAGCCTTTTTGTCACATTCATTGCCTATTTTTCCTACAGTGCTGTTCACTACAAATACCTTGCAATTATGCTCCAGCATATCAAGCTACAATATGGACATCTTTTATAATACATAAAAGGTGTAGGCCTAGCTAACACAGATGGCTATATGACAGTCATGATGGAAAAGGACAATATTTTTCCATTAAACAAAAAGGGTTCAGTACATGAATATTTAAGTGTGACACAAGACCTAGCTGCAGCTCATCAGATTGGGTGAAGCTTTCCTTAAACTCACTGAAATCTAAAATTCTGCTTCTTACTCCACATCAGATGAGGTTTGTTTCTTCAAATGAAGGAATAAGCCATTATGCCTTCATTCCCTCTTTCTCCACATGACAAGATGGGAAGGTGGTTGTATTTCTGACATTTCCCATTTCAAGTTAAAATACTTCTACTGATGCTGCCAGAACCTATACAGAGCAAATTGTGTTAGGTCTACTGATGTAAATACAGTGGGGCAAATTTACACCAATGGAACTTTTGAGCCAAACTGACTTAGACCTCACCATTTTCTTCTACGAGATAGACCCAAGAAATGCCAATTTTATCTCCCAAGCTTGACAAAAGGAGCTTAAAGGCTTTCCCATCACACTCCAAGTGAGGGCTGATAAGGCTAAAAATCCAGAAATTGCTTACTTTACAACTCTAAGTCCCTTTCAAGCTGACCTTCTGCCCTGAAAGCCTAAAACTCCTCATCAACAACTATATTTAGGCAACTAAAGAACTGGAACATCTGGGAATAATAAGAGCAGTCTCACTTGGAAATGGCATTTATATACCACTGTCTAGAAAGCATCAGCACATTGCAAAAGCTTTGAAAAATCCACTTTGTCAATTCCAGACTGGAAAATTACCTGCTAAACAACCTGTGTGTCAACAGAGGTGATGAGTGGCAATCACATGTAGGAATAGTCCAGTTATTAAAAAAAACCCTTAAAACAAGGCTAAGTAATTTGATATGGCATTTATATACCACTGTCTAGAAAGCATCAGCACATTGCAAAAGCTTTGAAAAATCCACTTTGTCAATTCCAGACTGGAAAATTACCTGCTAAACAACCTGTGTGTCAACAGAGGTGATGAGTGGCAATCACATGTAGGAATAGTCCAGTTATTAAAAAAAACCCTTAAAACAAGGCTAAGTAATTTGATCTGGGTAAAAAAAAAAAAAAAAAAAAAAAAAAAAAACCTTACAAAGCATCCAAAGCTTCAACCAGAATGCTTCTCATAATCTGTTGAAGGTGTATTTCAGTACTGCCCTTTCAGCACTGAAAATGCAGAGCCATCAAGAATTGACCAATGCCTGAGAAAGAGGAAATCAAACTGATGGGTATTTTCAGCTCCCAGGCTGAGCAGCATGTGAAAAAGCAAACAAGCAGCCTCAGGATCTCGTGGCACTTTCTTTTGATTGTTTCCTTTTAAAGGGGGCTGCAAAGCTAACTGGAGCTCTGGGTCAATATTAGCAGCACTGGTTGTTTGCCCAGCCTGCACTTCTTCACAGCTTCCCTAGGGCTGTACATGTTAAAAATGTAAGTAATCAAAGTAATAAGTCTTAGCTAAAAGTTCTTTGTGGGTATCCAGAATTTTGCTGGTCCACCCTCTGATTCCTTGAGAATCTCTAAATGCTTTGGTAGTGTTGAAAAACAACTAACAAACCTACTTCATAGAGTCAGGAGAGCAGAAGCAAATGTGGGATCTAGCTTGACCTAACGCTAACGCTCAGGACTGTAAGCTGGGTGCAGACACTAACTGTTGGACTTCTAGATAACCCTAGTGAAAACCTTTTTGCTAGAGTGTCCTGAACCAGCAGTGGGTGATAATTTGCTGAAGCCAATTTCTAAGCTTGCAATGAAGCCAATTTCTAAGCTTGCAATGAAGTGCAGCAATAGAAGGTTACAGTTACACAGGACATCACTTTTGTTCACTCTCTAAAGCAAGCACGAGTTTCCTCAGACAACCCTGGTGTACACTGCAAGGCATAAAGACTGTAGAGAAAGGGCAGCTCACATGGTACTTAGCTAGTAGATCCAGGTCCACTCAGCAACCCTTGCTCCATCTGCAATATCACACTTCTTCAGTTCACCTTGGTTACTGCAACATCTATGTGCTTGTTACAAGCCCGGCAAGAGCTGAGGTCAAACTGAATTCCCACTGCCTCTCTGATTTCAGCTCTAGGCTCACTTAAAAACCCAAACCCATGTATCATATCGCATGCATTCTTTAAT
>NW_009953694.1:1167064-1187682 GCF_000747805.2 Chaetura pelagica | reverse complement strand
CACAAAGAATTGCAAAGGAAATTGCTTTACTGGAACACATTTTATTAATTTTAGTATTGTCTCTTTTTCAGCTGGCCAAATAATTGTCAAGGCTCTTTCAAATCCTGCAGAGGAGTTTGTGGAGACTCAAGTGATATGCACTTGTCACGACTCAGCCAGTCAGCTTAAGGTTCCCAGGCATCAGCCTCTGAGCCAACAGGACACTTCATGACTTCAGTAACAAACCCAATAATTAGAATTACAGAGACTGACAGCTATGAAAAATAAACAGCAATAGAGATTAAAGACTCCAAAGTTGCCCAACCAATGGGAACTAAAGTTTATGTACTCAGTTTAAAAAAGACCCCTTAGAGCTCCCCTGTGGTCTTTTGGAAATTTGATTTAATTTAGTCTGTCCCTCCAACAAATAATTTTTAAATTAAAAGAAAAGAAAATTAAAAAAAAAAAAAAACAAAAAAAAACCAAAACTGCAGTGCATTCATCCAGTGCTCAGGGTTTGGCTGATTACAGCTCTATGGCTTCCAGGAAAACTTGGAAAGCTTTAAAAGACAGGCGACTATTGCTAGATCCACAAATTATGCTCTTCTGCAGAGTTTTCTCCTTTTTCTTACACCCCAACAGGGATCACCACTTCAAGGCACAGCCAGCTAGAAAGATGGGAGTCCCCTGTCTTCGTAGAAACTGACCATAATCACATACATAGCCAACATATAGGTAGGCAGGGCAGAAGGAGCTATTCCTGGTCCTGCCTCCAGCACCACTAAAGAAGTAAGAGGATGATGTAAACACACACTTTCAACCTAAACAGTGGAGCCGTTATTGCTTTTAGCACCTGTTACATACAGGTCAGCTAACAACACTGTTTTCTTCCGGATCTCTTCCTCGTGCACTTGAGCTTGCCTTCCTCTATTCTATATGCCCTCTGACCATTTGACAGCTCAAAGAACTTCTCTTTTTCATTTTTACCTGCCTTTTGAAGCCTGAAACTTTCACCTCCTTCCTCTGCAGAGGTCCTCCCAGTCCTTCTTCAGTTCTGATCATGCTAATGGGAACTTGCAAAGCCAGTCATATACGCCCCAGCTTTCCTCTGCTGCCCTTCAGGGATACAGCCTTAACTTGCTTTTCTCCAGCCCAGATCTGCACCATTTTTAGCACACACATATGCACTTAAAACTGCTGAGAGGAGATGATAGTCAAAAAGATGCAAGAACATAGTTTTAAACTTCTCTTTACCCCTTCCTGGCAACTGTTTATTTTCCCACTCCCTCCTTTATCTCTGTTCCTTGTACTGATGGTGATTTCAGGAAAGTGCTTGTGAGGATCTTAATTTTAGAATAATCTTTTTTTTTGTATGAGAGTTTTCTTTACATTCTTGTCACTTCCTTTCACTTAACGCTGGGTTTTCATGTGATGAAAGAAAAACAAAAACACAATTTAAAAAATGTTAATGCTGTTGGCTCTCTCTCTTGTGGAACACATATTCCTACTTTATAGATAACTGAGCAGTACTCACAAGACATATTGCTTACATACCAGCACACACACATGACTATACACAACTCCATTTTACATAACAGACCCAGCCCTTCTGTGTGGCCCGTTTGTGGCAAGCATAGTCTCTGTGGGGGCTCTACATATTCTCACTGTCTCTTGATAGTTAGAGATTTACCTTTCTGATCCATTTGGTCAGTGTCACATACATATTTCAGCCACTGATCTGTTTGTCTTCTGAATCACAGAGTATTATCATAGCTACAGGGTGCAGAAATCAAGAATAAAACTCATGGGAAAAGGTACCAAAGCTTATTTGGCAAGGACATCCAAAAGCCTATGCTTTTTTAAAAAATAGAGTTTTCTTTACCAGAAAAACAGGACTTTGGTGTTTACATCACCACCAAAGCAACTTTGGTAGCACAGTAATCGTAGAACTTTGCTGAGACATTGATTGAATTAATAACCTCAATAAACTAATACTATTTCCTGAAACACCTGTTCTTGTCTGCTTCCTACCCAAGTTTTGGCATGATTGACTCTTGCTTAGCATTTAGATCTGATGAGATATTAGGTCAAAGCCATATGTAGAGAATTGAAGGGAGAAGTCAAGCACCATCATCAGAAGCCCTAAATTCTCATTCAAGTCTACATTGGTGGGCTGCATGCCCCTTGGAATTAATTATTGTATAGCTGTTGGAGAGACTCTTAAGAAATCACCTTTTGTCCCTCAATTCATTTTTATCAGGAAAACAGCCAGACAAGGAATGAGTTTCAATTGTTCCAAATAACTTATCTTTTTCCTAGATTAAAATGAAATAAAAAGCGAAACTGCAATTTTTGCAGTTCTTCGAAGGCTGCTCCATGCAGCAAAAACAATGCCAACATTTTGAGTCAATAATACAGCAACCAAGTTTCTTGCTATACTAATGACCTGCAAGTAAGTACCACTTCACATCCTCTTTCATATATTATCTCCCTTACATCTAATCACTCCCATTGTGATGTCCACATAATTTGTAGAATCCCTTATTTGCTGGTGGGAGGGAAGGGCCATAAGGGGACTGCTCCATAAGCCGTGAGAATATACATCAATTGGCAATGTTTAGGGTTTATTGCAATATTTCTTTATAAATTCCACACTAATTGCTAAGCTGCCATTGACCACACTGCATGCCAACAGTTGCCAGTAATAGGCTTCTTTACATGAGGAGTGAAAGAGATCTGACAGTAAGTGGCAGGTAGTGTCAGTGGCTTTCCTGAGTAATTTCCTGAATTCCTACAGAAAATGAACCTGTAAGACAGCTGCCTTAAAGTTCAAGGGGCATAATCAGAGACAGATGTGAAAAAAGGGCAGCTCTTTGGGCTGAATGAGAGGAACACACAATTTTGAACACACTCTTCCATTGGCAGCTAATTAGTTGCAATAAAATTGGGTGTATGCTGTTCGTCAGGTCTCTGAAAAGTCACTCACTCCCAGAACACAGATAACAAAACACTCTGCCTAACCCATCTGTGCAGTTGTAGATATGAAACTGCTCCATTCACCAACCCAAGGCACTGTTCAAGCCCAGTACCCTAACAGTCTGATCTTTTCACTGCAGAGATAAACAAGAACAGAATCTGCTGGTCTTCCATTTAATCAACACTGCACTCGCTGAGGAGGCCAGAAGTAAGCCAGGATCAGAAGAGAGAAACTGTGGTCATTGCAGGTCATGGCTGTATTTGCCTTCTGGCTTCCTTCCAAAGTAACACCTTTTCTTGGACCAGATTTTATTTTGCATTCTGAAAATATTCTCAAGAGCACCATTTCCTTTTTCAAGTTATTTTTTGCACAGCCCTTTGGGAAGCAGTACAGCATGCTGGCCAGCATGTGTGCGTGAGTGTATGAATGCCTGGGTCTCACACCACCGCCCAGGACAGACCCAGAGCTTTCCCAACAGCTTCTGACTTTTGCAATCTCTAGTAAATCTTGAGTGGTTGCTTGTTGCCCAGGCAGCTACGAATAAAACAACTACTGGTTTAGTAGACTTAGGCCTAAACTCTGTCTTGCCCTCTCACTCAAAACTGTATCTTTTTTTTTTTTTTCCAAACATCATATACAACTTAGCCATGGCAACATCACATTGTGAAGTTAAACCATGCCAGGCTATCTGTCCTACTGACTGAAAGAGAAGCAACCACACTATCAACACCCTGCTGACATTTAAATCAAGCCTGCATGGCCTTTCTGATCCTGTTCTGTTCACAGAGAAAGTGTACATGCTGGTACTGTCCTGGAGGTGAAGCTGTAGATATCATGAAAAGAGCTACATTCCCATCTGGTATCCTCTGATCTAGGATCTCCACTTCAGTTATCATAAACCCACTCAAGCTTAAGCACAAGATCCAGTCTGCATCACATTCCTTTCTCTTCCAGTTCAGATACCAGGCTTAGTAAATGGTCTCAAATCTTACAGATGCCATTACCATCGAGTCACAACTGACTGCTTCTCCACTTAGGAAGTGGAAGATTCAACAGCACTCCAGTTCCCCTTGCAAGAAAAACACAGGCCATTCCCTTCAACCCCATATTTTAGTTTCTCAGAGGGTGTTTTACCCACATGGTGCCAGAGCTAACTGTGAGTTTGGGGATTTGTCATGAACCAACTGTAGGATGAACATGAGAAGCAGATTGCAAACACATGGTGTTTCTGAAGGTGAAGAGTGACTCTGTGACTAGGAACAAAGAGTCTTGGTTAAACTTACTTAATAATTACACAGCTTACTTGTCCCTACAGAGTATTTCTGTTGTACCAGAAAAACAGCAGTTTGAAACATACGAGACATGACATTCAGTATTTTAAAATGCTTCTCTATATTATTTCACACTCAGTTACCATGGGGATAGATCAGGCAATGCTTTCCATGGGTGCTGGACTGAATGTAAAAAGTCAGGGCTTGGTGACTTAGCCACTGCCTCCTGAACAATGACCTGTTTCCCTTTTAGAAAAGAAAGAGAAAAGCTGAGCTTGAACCAAAAATTCCATAGTGATCCAACTCTGACTCTGGCTTCTGGGTCAAGCAGCAGGGTCAGTAGGGCCACTGGGATACCTATTCAGTATTCTAATGCTGGTTTTCTTGAACTTTAGATTTTCTGTTGGAAAAAGATGCCAGTAGAACTGATCCTGGCGAGAGGAGTTAACATGGAGGGAGTTAAGAAACATTTATTTAAAAAATTCTCTTCATCCACTCAGTTCCTCCTATCCCCATTTTCTCCAATGGACCATCTTAATCTCCCATCTGACTCTTAATTTACTTGTAATCAGAGGCAGTGCAAGCTGCACCTTCCCTTATTCTTTCTCTTTAACGCAAAACTAGGAAGTACAACTGAGTATTTGTTTATACTTCCCTGGTGGTTTATGTGTATAGCAGTAGTCTGAGTCACTGTACTGAAAGGAAAGCACAGGCCCCCCATCAGTTCAGGACACTGCAAGGTCTCTGTGTCTGTGTCACAGATGTCAATACTGGAATCTTTTCCCCAGACTCAGCTTTTTTTCCCGGTCCAGTCGCATCGGCAGCTCACCTGTGTTTTTCTTCTGCTCTTGACTCTACCTTAAACATGAACTCACATGTAAAATTATTTCCAAACAGTTGTGAAGGGAAACTGCAGCAAAGCCTGCACCCAGAAAATTGTGGTCAATGGTTCAGTGTCCAAGTGGAGGCAAGTGGTGGGTGATGTTTCTCAGGGATCAGTATTCGGACCAGTGCTGTTCAAGATCTTTGTTGGAGACATGGACAGCAGAATTGAGTGTATTTACCATGAGGGCAGCAAGGTGCTGGAATAGGTTGCCCAGAGAGTGTGTGGAAGCCCCCTCCCTGGAGACTAGGTTAGATGAGGCTTTTTTCACCCTGGTCTAGTGTAAGACTGGAACCTGATGATCTTTAAGGTCCCTTCCAACCTTAACATTTCTATTATCCTATGATTCTATTTCTTGAGCCATTTCTTTATGCAAGTGTGGAGTAGAAGGTGGTCTTAGTGTAAAAGTTGCTTTCCCACTGCTCTTCTAAAGCTCTTCTGCCTGGATTTATATTCTTTCTGTCAAAGAAATGTAATAGCCTGCACTTCTACTGGTGACTAAGCCATGGTCGGTTTGTGTTTCAGTAAAGGCTTAGCTCTTGACAAACTGAGATGGTAAGATTATTATATATCTTATGTGAACTGGAGATTAATGTGAAGTTAAATGGCTTAATGAGCTGGAAGGATGCAAGCTCTGCTTAACCACTGTTTTTGCAGGTCTGTTAATATCTATATTTCAACCAAATAATTGGCAGAGAGCCAATCTGTAGCAGCCAAATAATTCTCTGGCCATTCCCACCTGGACAGTAAAGAATCTTGGTGATTAAACAAATCTACCTGAATCTGACATTGGCAATAAATCCCTATGGATCCTACAGGATCTGATCTAGCAGAGTCCGCAGGGAGCAGGGACAGTCTATGCTGGCCAGATCCTATCAGGACAGACTGTGGCTGGGCTGGCAAGACAATTACCTACATTACCCTTAATGAAGAGGAGGTGACAGAAAATGAAGTGCTTGTCTTAAGGAATTTGATGCTATTGCTTTTGTACAGCTTTCTATAAAGTAGAGTTGTGTAGCCTCGTTGGCCTGACTGTGCCAGCAATGATGTGAAGTATTATCAAGACTGAGGTTTATGGAAAGACGGATGTGCTTCCATGCTTCACAACTCTCTTCCCATGAGAAGAGCTTTTAGACTCTAATGAATAAGACATGAGAGAGAAGCATGTCAGAGAAAAGTAAAAGCATCCTGATTTTAAGGAAGCCTGTTTCTTACGGATACCACCCACTCAGCTTGAGAGAAATAAACACTGCAAAGTGGACACAGAGCCTCCAGTACCCAGACACTGATGGGGTGCTCTGGGATGTATTGAGATTTCTGACAAAGAACAGCAACACCAGTGAACTTGTCAGGTAATAACAAAAATGCTCAGAGCTAAGCACTGGTCATATGTGCTGCTAAGACAACCAGAGCTGGGGTTCCCTTTCTGGCATTGATCCAAACCTTGGAAAAATTGTGATATTAGCTGCAACTCCAAGTCAGCTGTCAACACCATCTAGCTTCTGGGTCTACACACTGTTGCTAACATCTGCCTCTGAACAGATGATCTGAGCTACCATAAACTGTTGAGTCTAGATAGTCAACAACCTTGTGCCTCAGACCAGCCTGCTGCTACAGTTAACAGAACTGCTTATGTGCCAATTGTGCTGAGAGAAGGGTTTGCCATTTAGCAAGGCTCCATGCTTTAGATTTTTTCAAGACATGTGACTGATGCTCATTAACATGGAAATCATAACACAAGTAAGACTTGACATTGTTTAGAATTTCCCCTCTTCACCTCAATAAACTTGTGTTCTTGATCCTTGAATCACTCCAATTTTTGCTAGGACACCACCAGGGAATCAGGTTGATGCAAACCTTCTGGACATGAAAAGGAGTAGACAACATCTTGGAGGGAAAAAAGTGAGAAACATTTTGATCTAATTGTGATTTATGACTTCTACAGACAGATGGAAACTACGGTAGAAATCTACATGCTTCCTCTGCATTTATCAGTTGACACAGGCTACAAGAACCAGAAGCAGAGTCTTGCAAAATCCAAGATAGACTTGGTAAGACCTTTTAGCAGTTGGTGTCGGGGGAAGCAACAGTGTGTCAGTTTGTACTCATCTGGCAACCTCAAAACAGCCATTAGAGAAGCCTGTTCCAGAGTTTTAAGTGTGCAGTCTGAACATCTTCATTTGCTGCCACACATGCTGTTCAAAGCAAGGCTTTTCCCTGATCTCAGCAACAGGTAACTGTGCTTTCACGGTGGAAAGAAAAAGCACCATGGATTTTATGTGGATTCTCAACACGTTATTATTTGTTTTAAAGACAAATGTGCACAAGAAACCACAAGTAATACTTTAATAGATTGCAACATGGTTCTCTCTGCAGCTGGTTTACACTTGCTTTCATTCCAACTTATTTCAAGTTAAGCCTCCTGGTTATTAACTGGAACAAATTGCTCTCATGTTCCCTTCAGCTCAGTAATCAGGGGGAGATTTCATACCCGTAAAAATGCATTAGATCTTTGTGATAACACTTTTGAGGGAAAGGGAGTTAATGAGAAACTCCTGCCAGCTTGAACACACTGGATACTTTCTCTAGAGCTAATGCAGAAGGCTGTGCTCCACACCTCCAAAAGAGTAACTCAAACTAGTGCTGTCTGCATAAACCACCAACAAATAAGGAAATGTCCTGCCGTACTTGCTAGCTTTGCATTAAAAAAATCCTTTTGACAAGGAAAAGTAAAAGAAGGAAGCTGTGGCTCACATGTCTATGATTATCAAGAGACAGCTGGGATGAAACCAGCACCTGCAGGGTGCATTGTCTTTGATGCAACACATCACTCCCTTATTATATACTGCCTCTCTGGAAGCAACTGAGTCCTTTGAAGCACTGCTTTCCTAAAGGTGACATATGCAGACAACAGGTAGCTTTTGAAAGCAAATACTGGTATGCTTAACTCCAAGGAGGCACAAAACCTATGCTTGGGCTATTCCATATAGCCACATGCAAGACTGGAGCCCAGAGACTGTTTCTGCAGCATCCAGGTCAGGTAGAATTTTGCTGTTAACCTCAGTGTGAGCAAGATTAGGTTCCTGAAGGCTCTGTATGCAGTTTCCTCAGTAAACTAAACTGATCTCTGAGGTCACTGCTGCTGAAAGAGTGAAAGGGTTTCGCTGATCCTCTCCGCTGATAATTTTCACCATTAGTGAACTCAGTCAGTTTACAGATGGATCCAACAAGCAGCAGAGTTGGCAGAAGGAGGAAGATGAGATGACACAGCTAGGATCAAGAGCGGGAGACACACACACTGTCTCTCAACAAAAGTGTGTTAACCAAAATACTGCCAGAGAAGAGTTCAGAAAATGAGGTAAAAATGAGAAGCAGTTGTATAACAGCAGCATAAACCAAAGCTGCTGATGGAAAAAAACAGGAAACTACAGTAGCAAAATACTCCTGCATTCTTCAGTCAGGCCAGAAACTGGGTGGCTGCAGGATAGACTGGATCAACTTGCTGATCTACCAAGCCTGTGTTTATCTGGCCCGCCTCACCCAATGGCCACAGCACCAGCATTACTCACACAGAGAGGTGCAAACACCCAGTCAGCAGCAGAGGGTGCACAACAGCACCCTGTTCACCCACAGCACAGATGTCAATTAACTTAAATCAGCAGCAAACCTCTATCTCCGAGGGTCGCAAATGCCAGGAAGGAAATATTCTGCTCTGATTTACCTACCATCTGTGTGTATTAGTTTGTCACAATCTGGTTATTCAAGGCTTCAAAGAGTTTAAGAGCATGTTGTTTTCCTAGTTGATAGTATGTTTAGGAACATGCTCTGTTCCTATTTGGTACTAGATCATGATTGTGTAATTTTAAAGCTATAAATTGTCAGGTTGCCAGCAGCACATTGTATGTGGGGGATGATGATTTATCTTGTTTAACCATTGTTTAAGTTTAAATAAAATTGTAATTGCAAATAGAAAAAAATCTGCCTAGTCAATCAGGACAGGTCTGCTATGAAGAGAGTTTCCAAAGCCTGTTCTGAGTTTCATAATTGGGTAGTTCAGCCCAGTCCAGAAAAAAATTCACTAGAGTTACCAATATAAAAGTGATCACTTCAAACTGTTACCAAACTCCCACTCAAGCCAGAAAACTCAGCTGGAGAGCACCACCTATTGGCTAGAAAAAAATTGCTGTATGATCATTTTGGTTTCTCTAACTCAAAGCACCTCCACCGGGGCTGAAGGCTGGACCTCCTGTGGTCACTCCCCCAGCACTGCCTGGACAGTGTCCGTCCAGCAGTAACACAGCCCTGACAGGAGTGAGAAGGCACCCAGACCCACTGCACACCTACAGACCCCACACAGGGGCAGATCTTTTACATTTCAGGCAGTGACCCAAAAGCCAGCTGCTTACAGGAGAACAGTCCAGACAGTCCCAGTGGTACATTTCAATATAATTTTCCTCCCTGCCAAAGATCTCATTGTTTGATGACTTTGTGGCACAACCAAGCTACTGGTGTTTTCTCATTCTGGCTTTAGGCAACCACCAACCCTTCACCCAAAGGTCCATCCTACAGGAGAGCAGCATCCCAAATTAATGAAACCAACTAAAGTCAAACTGGCACCTGGCCACTGTCTCTGCACACACTGAGCAAATTCATCAGCCCCTCTGTCTCTTTCTCCTCCATGCACACAACAGCATTCTCCTGTGTGCCTCAGTACAGAACAGGCAGGAGAGGGCCATCGGCACCTGTATTTTTGTGGCACTCCAACAACATACCTATAGATGTATTTCTGACCACAGAATTCCATTTCACTGGGCTCCTAGTAGAAGATAGTCTTATCTTTAGACTATCTCTATTTAGATGCCTAAGTTTAGATTTCAAGGGTTGGCCTATGAATCCTACTTTTAACTGTGAAACACAACTCCTTGGGAACACACTTTTATTAGAGCTAGCCAACACTTTTGTGCAGAGAAGCAGGAACAAAATCTTAAGTAGCTTTTAGCTACTTTTTGCCTAATTGCCATTTGCGTTTATTAGAAACACCATGAAGACATAAAAATGAAGTTAATATTGTCCTTGCAACCAGGGATGCTAGCCCAGACCAGGTCCAACAAAGCAGGTAACCAGCATACTCTGTGGCACAGGTGCTCTCATGGCAGAGTTCCCTAGAAGTCAAATAGGTTAAAAGTTCTGGCTCAGCATCCACCTCCATCAAGGTCAGAGGGACCTGGACATAAGACAGGGGCAGAGCAAAGGCACTGCCACAGGTAATACAAGTTCTGTTTTCCAAGGTGACACCAGCACTTCAGATCCTGACTGGCTGTGAGGAAGGCTCTGAACTGCCCAAGCAGTGACTCACAAAGGGACTGTCTCAATCACATGCACATCTCTCAAGCATCTCCAGCTCCAGAGACTTTTTGTGGAAGTTCTGTATAGTAAAGTTGGATAAATAGAAGTTATCAGTGGTAGCTGAACTAAACTGTCAGTGATATCCGTGAATTAAATAGCCATTATGGTTTGTGCTTTAGTTTGAACTAAAATAGAAGTTCCCTGAGAAACAGAAAAGCTATTCTGGTCAAACCTGAATATTTAAATTTTTATTCCTTTTTTTTCTAGAAATAAATGTTAGTGGAGTTTTTAGGGAAGGCAGGGAGACAGTTCATAGCTAAATTCCAAGAAGATATAAATATCAAACTTCAGAGCAACCAAAATCCAGATCCCACTCAGAACATCTCAGTTCAAATCAAAATTTGGTTGAGAAAATAAACTTAACAGTAGTAAAAACTGCAGCCCAAACTGGAAAGATCTGCCCACCGTAGCAAATTTTCCGATCTAACTGGATTTCATGGAGGGGAGTCTTCTTTTGTCACACCTCTTCCCTATGATCTCCATTCAAACTGGCCCAGGTTACAGAAAGAGATGTGGCAGCACAGAAATGGGAAGACGGGCTGTGGTAAACTGCAACAAGTGCTCAAATAAATCAGCATCAGTAAGCCAAGCTTCGTGGCAAATTTCTGTGCTGCAGAGCAGAAAGGAGACAATTAAATCAGAAGCAAAAATTGTGGCTGGCAAGTAGCTTGATACAATTAGGAAAAAGATAGTTACTCCAAAAGAGTCACGCAATGGAGTCTCTAGCAGATAGTACCCTGTGGGAGCTGCTTAAGTGGAATTCCCCTGAGAGAAGGCCAGCACATCTGAGGTCTAACAGCTCAGAGCACAAATTGGAAAATAATGAAGCTGGTCTGCTGTGATTCCTAGAGAGGTGACAGCGCTGCAAAACAAAGGGATTCTGGAGCCTGAATTAGGGCAGCGGGAGAGATCAACTTGCACATACAGCAAGGGGTTGGGTTACATGTAATTGCTCCTGTGAAGAGTGGGTGGTTTTCAAGTGTTATGACAGCTGCAGAGCAGAGGATGTCTCTGCTATGAGACAATACAGAGCTGGACCAGAAAACAGGGAGGCACAAGTCACCGAACTCTCTAATGTGAGGCAAGTACTTTGTCCCAAGGCACTTGCACTATGTTGGGACTCTAGAAGCAGATAAGTTTATCAGCACTTACGCTCATCCATTTATTCCCTTCCCGGATCCAAGGAGCACACAGTGACTCTAAACAGACAAAGAAAGAAACTGCAAGGTAGCTAACAGCTCCATTCACTGCACAAATTTGTGCCTACAAGTGAGACTTTAACTTCTCACAACTCACAGGGCAGGGAGACAGTGATTTTTCAATCTAGGTCTATCGTTTTAATTGTGTTTTCATCTTCATCACTTGAAGGCAAAAAAGCTCTAATTGCATGTTCTTAGCATGACAGGCTGTCTTGATAATATAATTTGTATTCAGAAGTTCCCCGAACTGCACAGCTAATTACAACATGATTTTAACCTTTAGATGACTGATACACAAACTCACCTTTAACTCCACCTTTGTATCTTTTATCTACCAATGCATTTGGCAATCAGTCCCTCTTGTCTGCACTTTCTAATTAATATGCTTAATACAAATGAGCCAGCAGCAGGACAGCTAGCACATCCTTGCACTAAAAGCTCCCACATAGCTACAGTTAGCTGTAAGTCTTGCTTTTAAAAAGCTCTGCATTTGCACTCTGACTTGGGCACAGAGCTCACAAAGTTTCCCCTCACATCCCAATGAAGCAGGCACTGGTGCCTTGTAAATGCACACTCAGAGAGCCTGTCACTCTGCCTGCAGCCAAAACATGAGCACATCCCTAGGTTCCAGCAGGGCTGATCAGGGCTGCTTATCCTACTGACACTCTGCATCTTCCCCATTTTCCCCATTTAGCAGAACCCTGCAGGTGCTGGTTTCTTCCCTACCTGGCATCAGCATCCAAAACCCTTTGGAAATGTTTCACAGTGGGTGAGTTTGTGGTGCAAGCAGGGCACATTTTCCCCTTCTGATTTTATTCCACTGAGTCCTATTTTGCCTGTGCAGTGTTTGATATACTAAACTGTATGAGGGTACCACTTGGTTTTCCTATTCTAGGAAAACTGACAAGTGAAAAATTGACTTGAAAAAAAGGGGACAAATTTGTCCTGAAGAGTAGGACAGCTATTAGCTTTCCCTCCAACAGGTGGGAGCAGGACAGCATTTTTGACACAGAGAGCTTAACAGCTTGGTTTTGACACTGCAGCAACAAATGTTCTTCCACGGCGCTTCTGATACCAAGCCCTGCCATGTAAATGAAATGGGGACCCCTATCCACCCACCTTGTTGCCCTGGTGTCCAGGTTTCCCAGCACTTGACACCTGTGTGGCCATTTACTACAGGCCACTCTTTGACCAGTCTTTATTCACCTTCCTTGTGAGCCCTGTGGTCATTTCCTCAAGGATGTAAGTCCATTACAAATCTTAATCATTGAGTCCACTTCAGCACAGTGTGGACAGACCCACGTGTTTTCAGCACAGGAGGTCTCTTGTTGCAGCCCTGGGGGAGCCTGCCTAGACATCCACTGACACAAAACTAGTAGAGCCAGATTGTGCCTTGAAGGTTTGGGCTCATGTGGGAGCATCACTAAGCTGTACAACCTGGGCAGAAGCTCAAGATGTGATTCTCCAAGAGGAGGTGCAGTCCTTCCATTGACTTATAATCATCTCTGCTATATTGAAAGGACTCCTGTCTTCCTTTGCTCACAGTGAGGGTGGCTTGTGTCTGACAACTCCACTGAGCCCTAAAATTTAGAATCAGAAAACCTCTGGGGAAGGAACATCCAAGAAAAGAGAGGTAAACAGATAAAGAGTGCTTCTATCTGCCCCCTTCAACACACTTTAATAAAGCAAGACTAGGTATCTCTGTTCCATGTCCTGACGGAAAATCTTTTGGCTCAGTTGATGTGTTTTCTCCTGGACTCTGATGAGAACTCTTTGATGCAAAGCAAAAACATGCCCAGTGCATCACAAAGTCTGACTGTGCCAAGAAATCTTAGAGATCTAAGAGTTAATCAGAGAACGATGCTGCAGAAACCCAGTATCTCTCCTTCCACACCTCTCTGTCCTTGCAGAAAGGGCAAACAGCTAGCAGACTGGTTTGCTGCAAAGGGAGACAAAGCAGCACACGCCCAGCCAGCACTGTACAGCACACAAGAGAAGAGGCACTTCTGCTTCAGGTCATTCCTGTATATGCTGCCTGGAAGGGGAGGTGAGCAAGGGATTTGCAGCCCAGAGGTCTGCCAGCTACTGCTTTCACTCTGGTCCCCTCATTATTCAATTGCACCATGATGGCTCACACAACAATAGGAAAAGCCTATTTATCTCTGATGGCAGAAAATTTCCCTTGCCTCTGATTTAACAGATTTAGCATTTCCAGCAGAAACAATCAGGCTTTTGGGCCAGTTGTCACTCCCACCTAGTTCTCTGAGAGTTTACCTGAGTAAAAGCTGACAAATTCAGCCCTTCCGCTGTAACCCAGTATGTACAAACCATGGGAGGGACCTGGTCCTGCTAAGAGCCACAGGAGCATTGTCACTGATTTTGCCTGGGCCATGATTTCACACTTAGATTACTACTGAGAGAGGAAAAATAAGCCCCTCCTCTTTCTTCCCCTTCCCCCATTCTCATTAGTGCTTGCACACTCTAAATCTACAGCATGATTTGCACAGAAGATTCTCTGTTATTTTTCCTTTCCTGTAGTAGCACAAATACAATATGCAAAAACCTTGGCCTTTTCTATGTGAGATATGACTCATGAGATAAACACTGGCTTTACTGATTAATCTTACTTATGCACATGTCTTATTTCTCCCCTATGACTTGCCAAGAGCATTTATTTCTGCTACACTAGGAACAAAATCCCAGCCATGTCTCCAGAGCATTACATATTGCAGACTCTGTCTCTTTGGCCCTCTGCATTAATTTTCTTCAAATGACACCAAGGGGCCAATATGTTAAGTTTGCACTAGTGGTCTGACAAAATTTTGGCTTCTATTTATAATCATTTGTGTAAAAAGCATCAGTTTGGGTTAGCTTAGACCTATTGTGGAGGGAATTGTTCTAGCACAGATCATTCCAAAATTGCTTTCACTTTCTGTACTTGCTGAGGTTTGTGTTTTTGATGCAGAGTAAATTGTATCAGGGATACTGACAACTCTCTGACGTGCCATTGGAGGTGTACACTGGAAGGCTCTATTAATCCTAGCTTTGATCTCCTGTCCTTTTTAAGATGGTTTCTTTATAGAATTAAGTTTTGGTGCTACTCTAGTTATTTCAGTTGATTCACAGCTGCATGACTTCATGGCCTGCTGGCATAAGCAGTCTAAAATCAGATGAATACTACAAGCAGCAATATACAAAATGCAACATGGGCAATTCCAATCGCCTCACTAGGGGCTGAGGCTTCTGAGCCCCTCTGGATCTTTGTCCCAGTGTTTTACTTACCTGCTGTTGCTTTTCTTCATCATCCAGATACAAGAATCTAAGATTATTCCTCACATGGTATTCTCCCAGGTTTGGGTATATCATAGTTGATTGTGACCCATGCTGCAGGGCTTCTGATGTTTCTTTAAGCTGACCTAACTGTAATAAATTTAACTGTCAGGAAGCTCTTTGATATTTAGTCTAAATTTTGTGGTTTAGTGTTGTTGTAATGGCAGCAGCCTACCCTAAGACATTTTTCCTCCAGCCTCTCCTCACAATGCATGCATGCTGCTTCCACCTGCTCTCACCCAGCAGCCCTGGAAGCATCGTGTTCCCTACATGTGCTGAATAGCAGTGATGTTGATACACAGTAAGACAGATACTTCCAGGAGTATCAACCAGCTTACCTGACAACTGGCGAAGAGCTGCACCATCCCAGCATTCCCTTACACAGAAAGGATGCAAACAACAGATCAGATAAAAATTTTGGTCTCTGTAAACCAATTCTAGATCTACTTTATATTATCATTTCAGCAAGACATAGGAATGGGGCAGAGGTGTGATGACATCCTGAATAGACTGACATATATCTTAATACAGAGCTTACTGGCTCTCCATTCCTACTATGTGCCCTGAAGGAAAACATTCCAGTACTTTTGCATATACCTGCTTTGCCATACCTAACCATTCCTACAGCGTAGAGATAAACACCGTATACCCCACTGCACAGCAAGCACTAAACTGAAAAAATAAACTTACATTATCCCTTGCAAACACAGACCAGCAAGAAAGAGTCCCAAACACCTCATTCCTTCCTCTTTCTAGCTACATTGTAATCATACTTGGCAGCTTCTAGAATTTAGGAAATATATGGTTTTATTTGAATGCTTATGAAAAGCCCAATAAATTTTTGCAATCTTAATGCATCTACCGTAACAAAAAGCCTCTTAGTAGAGGCTCTGTGGAGCCTGGATCTGTTCCAGTGAAGTCTATGGAAGGTTGCTTATGGATTTCAACCTTTTAGGCTCAAATGTAAAAAGATTCATTCACCCAAAGTGCCTCAGTTAAGCCAAATAACTAGGCTTAACCTAGGCAACCCTGAGATACTTTGTTACAGATGAAATCAATTCCCTTTGAAGATAAGGGAATGCTTTAGCTGATGGACTCTATTTTGCTTTTGGCTAGATCTATGCAAATCTGGAGTAATGCCACTGACTTCATAAGAACCTCATCCCAGATTTGCAGTGACGTCACCAGGAGCAGCACACAAGCCTTGGTTGATTGAAAATAAGTACTAAACCCTTTAATTGAAACTGAATCATAAAGTAACCAGTGGGAAGATATTTTCTCAATTGCACTTGTGATTATTTTTAATTTGTAGTTAATTATTAATGTAACCATTAAATCTAAGAATTCACATAAATCAGCATAATTTATGTGAAGAACTGACCACACATAATTAACTCCAATTGTTGGTTATTCATTATTATTTTTTCTGGGTAACCAAGGCCCCTAATGCTATATGGTGAGTCAGAAAGTCTAGTCTGCTTTGATAATGTCTAGATATTTTGGATTTGTAGCATACAGAAAGACCCACATTTTCTTCATTATAATTTCCTCCAACTCGAACACATCCAAGGTGAGGTGCAGGGAGCATTAAATTTTTTCTTAGGTAGACTCTCAATGTTTTGCTTTCAAAATATTTGAATTTTGGACCAAAATAAGCCAAAAAAATATATGGAAAGAGAAAACTTTAGGCATAAAAACCCTGTATTCTTCTAAAGTATTTTCTTCTGAGAGAAGTGCATTTTTGGGATACCTTTTTCCACACTATTCATGTCAAAGCATTAAGACAATGGTGAATAAGATAAGGATATGTCATTCTTTCAAATGTTATTTAATGTAACATTAAGACATCACTTGAGTTCCTGGCAAAGTCTACTCATTCCTTTATAAATGTTTAAGGCTCAGAGGGACCATTATCATAACCTAGTCTGATCTTCTGCTAAACAGACAGCCAGGCATTGAGGTGGAATATAATGTAGATACCATTAGTAGTGAGGCTTTGGATACACAGTCTGGACATGGAAGACTCCATGGTGCCACTTGGAAGTTGCACTGTTCTTCTAGCCTTAACCTACCAAACTAAACTGGTAGAAATTTTTAAGGTAAATTTATTTACTCAGCCCTCTTAAGAAATTACATGATACAGATCTAGGATTATTCAATAGCATAGCCACTTACTTCAGAGATGATCTTCACCTTTTCACCCCATTCTGACTTGCATGCAGTACTGCCTTCCATTAGATCATGGCCTCTAGAGGCACTTGATGGAGGTATGGTACTTTTTTAACCTCCCAACATATGTAGTTAAAGCCCTACACTGAGTAATGTCCCTCTCTGATGCTCACCTTGGGTCATAATGACACAGAAAGCAGGCTGAGGGCATTACTATTTCATCAATGATGTCAGTAACCAGGACATTTATCCAGATCTTATTTCATCCTCCAACGGGCTGCTTGCCTCAAAAGATGTCATAGGGTCAGGAGATCTGGGAAAAAGTCCAGGGCTGAGGAGATGGAGAATGCCAGCCTCAGAATGGGTCACAGAGGGGTGGTATCAAACATGTTGTACCCCAGAAAATAGGAAGGCGCTGAAAAGCAGCAAGATGCAAAACGCTTTCCTATGATTCCTAGAACTGATATTCTGGGTCTAATCTATAACCCTGAACTTTACAGCAGTCTGATCAGTCTCTTGGCCTCATCTTTCTAACCCCCACCTCATACTCACAGGATCTATTTAAAACAGTCCAGCTAAAATTATATTTTGGCCTGTTATTTGACCATGTCACATACACCAAACCTGAGCCAAAGGCACATCCAGTTTAGGCTGTGGTTCAGGTTTGGGTTTAAATCAAAATAATGCTTCTGCTTTGAGTAGCTAGAACATCAAAAAGTAACAACAACATAATAGCCTGTAATAATAACTTCATTTTGCAAAAATACAGTCACAGATGAGTCAGAAGAGGAAAATAATCCCCTGGGTGTTATGGTCTTGGGATTAATACAATATGAAAACAGTTAGCTCTTCAGAGACATTCAAACTAATCCAAAATGCAGTCAGATTTGTTTGGCACCAAGCTTCCAACTTTGACTCCATTCTAATAAAAATCAGAGTCGTATATATTTTTGTATCTTTCCCCTAACTTACATAAACTGATTTCAACCAATTTAAAGAGCAAAACCTTCCCAAACTACCAAAGTTCAGGGGCCTCTATTTTTGCAGCTCCAACATTTTTACTAAGACATCTCTTACTTTGTGACATTTTAATTATTCTCAGCACCAGTGCTCTGCAAGTGGAACATGCTGTGTATTCTCCATTCACTCATTCATTAGTTTTAATTAAACCCTTTAATTTTATTTATGCTGTCATGGACTGATTAACAATTTGCAGCACAAACCAGGAAGTCTTAAACAGCACCTTGAGAAATCTTCCTTGCTCTAAACAGAGATCTGCTGTAATAACTACAGATCTGTGGGATTATGTTCTGAAAGGCAAAAGGAACCACATCAGCAGCTTTCCCAATGCAATTTTCTTCTAGCTGTTTAACAAAACACATCTCAAGGGCTTTGGTGAGAATCACGGATGATGTGTCCAAGGGATTCAGCAGAATGAAACTGCAGACAGACACTGCGGAAGTTCCTTTATTAGAAGCAGTATATGGCTGAGCTGGAGCAGCACAATGCAATAGGAACAGTCAACCAAGTCACACACCAGAAGAGACTCAGGACATTTTAAGTGCTGCCAAAAGGATGAAAGGCATTGCCTGGAACTTGTTAAAGGATAAATTCATGGAACAGAATAAATTACTCTAAACAGGGTCTTGATAGCTGTAACTTACACACGTTATCATTCTTTTAAAATCCTGCCATCCATTTGAAGTGTCTTAAACTTGCACCTTATGACTTCTATCTCTCAAGACCTTCATCACAGGGATCTTAGAGCACCTGTGCCTATCAGCATGTATGCTATACCTCACTTCAATTCAAAGATTTAAGTCCACTCAAAGCCACCCATATACGTTTGCTCAGAAATTAATTATGATCCCCAGATTTCATAACGGCCCTTCCCTCACTCTTCACATCTGTTCTTTTCTCTCTGGTCCCCCCTTACATATTTCCTTCTCACATCTGTTTCTGACCCCATCTGTACATCCCAGCTCTGCCTCTCCTGCTCCCTCAGCAATGTTTCATCCCTCCTACCTGACTGGAAAAGACTGCCTCAGAGCACTTTCCCCCTTCCCCTACTAGGTGTAGCTGTGCTCACCAGCTGGGGCAAGCCAGATATAAGTCTAGGAGAAGGAGAAGCAAGCATGTCCAGTGAACAGAGCTCACTGAAAGATTTGGGCAGGATATCTAGAGCTCCTGGGCCCTTTATCTTACTCCCCTTCTCCATGAGCCACTCTTACTCCTGAAAATCTTACTCCCTGAAAGTGAGGGAAAGACCAGATAATCATAGTCTCTCTCCATCTTTGCTGGAATTAACTTGCAGGATTTTCAGCTACCTGGTGCCTACCTTAGAAATGTAACTTTCAACTCTCTGCTCAGTACAGTCTATGCTTTACACAACTCTAGGTTACCATCAACTGCTTTAGAGCACTCAAATATCTACTCATATTTCTATGGGGTTTTTTTGTGCAACCTAGCAAGATGCGGTTTACAGTCTTACCATGACTGAGGGAGCTGGGCATTATCCCTTATAATCTATCCCTTATATGGTACAGGACCCATGCTGAAATGGGAGGAGATAAAGGGGTAAAGTGGGAGAGGTAAAGCCTCTTCAGAGACCACAACCATCCCTACACAGCCACCACCCTATTATTTTGCTTATTGACTTGCAATTAGGGAGAAATAAACACAGAGTGAGGTACTGACATTTCATCTTCCTGGCCTCTGCTTTGAGAACAAACTGAGGCCAGACAGAGAAGTCTGTTTGAGTGTGTCAGTCTAAAGTGAACTAAAACAACACAACTCTTTATCCTTTGGCACAGTCTTCAAAATCTGCTCACACAAGAATGAGCTATTTATAGAGGCTGAACTACCTCCAGGCCCTGTGCATAAGGTTGTCCCAGGAGAGCCCAGCTAAGACAAAGCAGAGCAGTGCAAGCTGAATCTGCCTGCCTCATCAGGAAGGTTGAATTTCACCCTGGCCAAGAGCAATCTGGGCAACAAATGAGGCCTCCCATAATGTATTCCAATAAAAACAGAGGCTTTAAAAAGAAATCAGTGTTTTGTTCTCTTCCAAGACACATAAATCGTTTTAAATTGCACTATTTTAGAAGCCTTTGTGATTTCTTTGAGGCGATGCTTCCCTCTAGTGTTAAAGTAGGCACGTGCCCGCTACCAGCTCTGGCCCTGTCAACCCAGTTTTTGAGGAGGTAAAATATTTTCGAGTACTTGAATGTTTCTCTTCCTTTTACCATCTGACAGCTCAAGCACAGTCTTAGCATGGCTCTGCCAGCGAGCTTTCTGAACAATTGTATGATGCAAGGAGACGCAGCACAGGTTGTCAGCTGTGTAAGAGCATAGCAGACAATGCTGCTTCTGCAGTATGAGGACTAGAGCCTCACCATAAGTTTCCT
>NW_009953694.1:1162219-1166702 GCF_000747805.2 Chaetura pelagica | reverse complement strand
AGCTCTGAAGAAGGGAAACAAAACTGCACTTGTGTTCAGTTTGGAAAGTATATAATATAAGCCTCCCCCCATATCTTGACCAAAACATTTTGTTAATCTGAATTATCTGTTTCTGTTTGTTCTAAATTTTACAAAAAGCTAATATCGAATTATTTGGTAATTACTTAAACTAATATAGTGCTTCCTGCACCTTGGCCACCAATGCAGAAAAACCCAATATTCAAAGGCTCTGTTCACTGCTTGCTTTCCACGTTGCCATCTTACCTCAGTCATTCTTCTACCTCAACACAATAGCTCTCACCTATCAAATCCTTGTAGCTGCTCCTTTCCCATTGTCTTTACCTCACATGGTCCCTTCCAATTCTGACAATTCTGTGATTCTGTGGCATATAAAATGTGAAAGGCTGGTTTTCAAAGGCTTAATAAGTTTCTAGGTTCAACTACCCTATATGCCTACAGAAGATACATGCAATTTCTCTGCAAAATCCTATTATATGCTTACTCCATACTTAAAACTAACATCTATTTGCTTTTTCTTTGCGACTCTAAAAAGCACTGTGTACACAGAGCTATAAAAGATAGGTAGACCTTATTACAATGTTCCAGTACTTAAAGGGTGGCTACCAAGAAGATGGAGATTCCCTATTTTCAAGGAGTCCCATGGAAAAGACAAGGAGTAATGGGCACAAGCTGCTTCTAGGGAGACTCCAATTGGACACAAGAGGTAAATTTTTCACCATGAGGACAATCAAACATTGCAACAGTCTCTCAATGGAAGTGGTAGATTCCCCCACATTGGACAGTTCCAAGTCCCAGCTTGAGAGGGTGCTGAGCCATCTTATATAAACTATAGCAGTACCTAGAAAGGTTGGACCAGATGATCCTTGAGGTCACTTCCAACCTGGTGTTCTATGATTCAGCAGTCTGGCTGCCAGCTCAGGAACATTATTCTACAAGCTACAGCACATTTGGCTAGAAAGTTACTGTTTTTCTTCTTCTCCAGAAACAGGCAGCCCAAATAATCACAAACATGGAGCTTTCCTAAAAATTTGATATTCTCAAGAACATCCTGACATATGAGCCTTAGTCCAGCAATATTCGTTGGAAACATATAAGGCAATCTAACTACAATAAAGTAGTAGCAGAAACCTTCACTTCTGGAATTTGTTCCCATTTGCAGTCATGATTTTTCCAACCTAATAGTGCATTAGGAGTAGATTTTTGCATTTAATTTCCTAAATGCACAACAGCAGGGAGAGAGAGGGATTAAAAAAAACAAACCAGTTTTATTTCTCTGCAGTATAAAGAGTAAAAACTATTGCTTGCTAACTACACAGTGATTTTCAAACAGCTTATCATCTCTCTTAAGTTGATATATTAGCTTTATTACATTGGCATGGCTCTGAGAGATACTTGCCACTCAACTCACTGGTACAAAGAGATACAGATGCTTTATTACTGTGGATGGAATTCCCATTTCTGTCAATGCTGCCAGCAATTCTGTGCCCTCCTGAGAAGTAATGTAGCCCCTAAATCATTTATTATCTATTTTCATCACAATTTCACAGCTTTAGCATTTTGTTTCAAAAGTGTCAGTGTGCCTCAGTGTATAGCATTTTCACCACCAGCACAGAAACTTCCTAGGGTGTTGGCTCAGACCCACAGCTGATACTTCATCAGGAAAGGATGGAAAACTAGAGAAGCTGAACTGATCAGCACTAAAATCTGCCACCACCATCTGCTTTTTAAAAGAATGGTGCAGCCTGTGGGCACTAGGACGCCCCATATCTGACTCTCTGACCCCTCTTAGCAGAGTATTGGGATTTTCAGCTCCTAAATTGGCCTCAGACAGGACCAGAGTAACCAGTTGATCAGCTCATCTGAAATAGCAGCATTTCTAGGAATAGTTGTAGCACAGCTCAAGGAAGCTTTAGGTGGAATCTGAGGTGCCCAACACATTGCAGACCTCCAAGAAGATAAGGGTAAGTTTGTTCGTCTGGAACTCAGATTTTACAAAGTTGTGTTTGAGGCTTCTTCCAAAAAGCCACTTGAAGTCTTCACTATGTTTGACAAGACAGCACTTATTTAAGCACCTGGATTTTTTTAAAGCTAGTGTGCTTCAGGCTACTTGAAACATGTTACTTTATACAAGGGGAGTTAGCCCCTAGAACAGTCTACCAAGCCATGTGGTAGATTTCCTACTACATACATTTAAATCAAAATGTGATATCTTGCTAAGCCATCTGTGCTACCTCAGCTCCAAGACACAGGCCTAATGTAGGAATTACTGAGTGAGAATTTTCGCTGTGTGTCATACAGGAGGTCAGAAAAAATGATCTAAAGGTCCTGTCTGACCTTAAGTTCTATGAATCTATGAATAAATGAAAAAACTTGGGCCAAAGCACTTCAGGACAAGGAATGTCTTTAAATATTTAGCAAAGCACTGTGCTACTGGGACTGTTCCATAAATAAGAGTAGCAGTAACATGCCTGAGGCTCAGCCATCTCAGGTCACTTTAACGCATGCATACACTTGTGTGATGAGAGCTTGAAGATGTTCAAATCCTGGAGTTACTTAATTCTTAAAATGTAGTGGTTCAGGTTACTTTCTTTCTTAGCCAGTCAGTCTGAGCCTTTCTGTGCAGCTGCTCCACTGCAATTAGTTGTAGGTCATGTACAGGATTTCCTCAGAACAAAATCTGTAAATATGTTATGTCACAAAGTCCTTCCTTAGCCTTCAGTTTGGCAAAATGCATACTCAAATCTGTGGAGGAAAGGCCTAATCAAAAAAGCAAGACTGAAGATTTGGCCAGCTGTTTGCATGGCACACCCTTAACAGTACAACCAGGCCACTACAGGGATTGTGAGAATCATCTCCTGCTAAGAACTGGGAACTTACACATGGTAGATTATTACTGCCTACACTGGGCACATCGCTGTGTTTCTCATAGAATTCCAGGCCGTGACTCTTGGGATAACCTTCTAGAATAGAAAATTGAAAAAAAAAAAAAAAAGAAGAAAAAAAAAAAGAATAAAATTAAACCACTTCCCCTTTTCTCCTCATCACTGACAATAATTTACAGAATTTATTTTTTATTACCCAATTCAGAATCTCAGAATCAGACTAGTTGCACAATAGGCTTATTATTTATACATCATTCCCAGTGTATATAATGTTTCACAGACAGATGACCTTGACCAGTCTCCGCCTGAAGGGTTTCCCACATTTTTATATCACGGATTATATCATGGACCACCTTCAGTCCTCTATATCCCCACATACACAGAGCACCAACAGGGATCTTCATGAGCACACTCTACCAGGAACATTTTGAGTCACAGTCACAATACCAGTGTAACTGCTTTGTTGTGAGAGCACCTACCTTGAAGCAATAGTATGCTCTAGTAGTCAACATTGTGGGGTTTTTTTTCTGGGTGCTTTTTGGTGAGGTGTGGGGATTTTTTGGGTTGTGCTTGTATTGTGTGGCATTTTTTTGTTTGTTTGGGGTTTTTTTGTTGTTGTTTTGGTTTGGGGTTTTTTGTGTTGATAGTTGGACCCAGTGATCTCAGAGGTTCTTTCCAACCATGATGATTCTGTGTGTGATTCTGTGTGCATGTAATGGATATTTGCAATAATAGCGTATTTCAGAGGAAAGGAAACAATAAGTATCTGAACTAAGCACTATTTTATTTGCCTGCTGACTTTCTGGGTCTTGGCCTTACAGACTTTAGAGGAACACATTTGTGTTTTCTTGGGGCTTCCAGACATTGGGGACTGGAGGGAATAAGGGAATGGAAGGAAGGGAAAGGAACACCTTCAGTCAAGGACATAACTGTAGTTCAAGCTACCAACAATTTTGAGTTATTCATTAATACTCACACAATGAGTATTAAAGGAAATCGTATAATGTGTCCTAGAGCTGGCAACATGAAGAACTTGGTAGGATACAGTATTTTACTAGAACTGTCACTGGTGGTGATTTATGAGAAATAGCAACACAACTCCTTCTTTGGAGAAAATGTGTAGGGACTCTGTGGGTGTGTCAGGTATGCCACAAATTTTTTGGGAAAAAAAAACCAAACACAAAGTTTAGATTACCACCTGCCCTGTGAGGGAAAGCTGCAAAGAGCTGGGACTGTATAAAAACGGAAGGGAAGATCTCATCCACGTACAAAAGAGAGAGCAATGTAAAGACAAAGCCCAAAATCTAATGAAAGTTGTCCTTGGATCAAAGGTGCACTTGATGCGATCAAATTATACATTTGCTCAACACCACCTGTTTTTCGAGTCCTGGGCTTATTTTGGAAGCACCAGATCGCGTTTCCCTTCCCCGGTGTTTCTAAGGACAAACAACTGATGTTAAGGCGTGACAAGGGGGGAAACCGAACTCCAGAAGCGCTCCCTGCAAGCAGATCCCGTGGCTCTGCTCTACAGGCACCTGTGCCACCCGCACCGCCTGCGTGACAGCGGCCCCGGCCGCGCC
>NW_009953694.1:1122331-1142956 GCF_000747805.2 Chaetura pelagica | reverse complement strand
AGGGCTGGGCCTGCCCCGGGCCGGCGGGGCTCTGGGGAGCGGTGCAGGCCGCGGGCGGATGGGGCCCCGGGGGCAGCCGGGCGGTGCGCGGGCCTGTCATGGGTCCTGCTGCCTGAATGCAGGCCCAGGCGTGCGTGGAAGCCGATGGGAGGGAACCGCGAGCTGGGACAGACCCACGGGCTGCCGTGCTAGGAGGGGTTACCGATGAAGCCACCTGCCTCATTGATGTCTTCCTGCAAGTTAGTAACGCTTGTTTCTCGCCGAATTTGATAAGAAAAAATTACATCCTTTCAGAACACATCTCGCTCTGAAGGCTCTCAATAGTGCTAGCTCCAGGCTTGGCTTGGTAAGTCAATCTGATTAATTTCCCAATAACTAGGATGCTTTATGTTCTACCTCAGAGCTCCGTTGTCAAACTAAAGTCTACAGCCAGCTGTTCTCGTCAGTGCTTTCACTATGCTAGTCTTACACTATTTCAACAACTTGTGTGGTTTTTTGTTTTGGAAATGTTAAGTTGCACATGTTTTTTTTTCACAGTCTTCTGAAGCATGACCATTTACACACAAGACTGAGTTTGCTGTCTGGCAAGGCCAGTAATTTTTTCTGGTTGTTTTATTTGTCATGATATCAGTGTCTCCCAGGATTAGTCTGTGTAGTTGTCTTTGAGAGGTTTTGAACACTTTTTCCTTTTGATTGAGGAAATTACTGTGGAGAAGAAGCCTTTTTGGGGGAGGGTTTGTGGAGGAAGATACTACTGGGTGTTTTGGAACAAGAATTTCTCATACAGCAACTTGCTCGTTGTTTAGCTTACTTTTATTTGGGCACAGTCTTTATGAGGAACTTTGTGTGTCTGAATGTTGTTATGATCATGTGGTTCTTCTTTGTTGCCTTTGAGCAGAGGATGCCAACAGACAACAGCCACCTGCCAGACAGTATCCAAGAACAAGACCCTGTTACTGCTTCAAGCAATAATTGCCAGGATAATGCTGAGGGATTGGGAACTGAGCAAGAAAATGGCATTTGTAACAGTGACTTGGGTAACAGAGTTCCCAGCTCTGCCAGCCAGTCTTCTGCTTCCATGGTTGTTCCTTTGGAGGTGCCCAGAAGAGCACAGCCCCTTTTGCAGATCAACAGGCAGCAGATTCAGTCTGTCTCATATAGTGCACAGGCTGCTGAGCTCAAAGATTTAGGAGTTGATGTCTATGACCAGGATGTATTGGAACAAGGAGTTCTTCAGCAAGTAGATAATGCAATTAATGAAGCTAATAAAGCAACAAAAATAGCTGATGCAGAGAAAGAATATCCAGCAGTACTGGATGACTTAAGGTAAATTTTGCATCCTTCCTTACTGTTCCTTTCTGTTACTGACTATCTAATGAGGTTTGGTGTCTCATGTTTTTAAAATGTTGGAAGCTGAAAAGATGTTTTGAAAGCACTAGGTCACATGTACTCTTCTGCATCGCCTGCCATTTAAGAAAGGAGAAAATATTTTTCAGGTCAGAGCAATGCTTCATTGCTCTTATTTGACTAATTCAGTCAGGCATCAAGGAAACGGTGGACTATACATCTTCTTTTACTGCTTTGTCTGCTATGTTTTCAAAATATTTGTTTTCTCGGCAGTGTTGAACTGCATTATACTCTTACTCAAAGTAATAGTTGGAAACAGTGCCACATCTTCAATTTTGTGTGCTTCATGGGGTTGTCTGCTTCTGATTATGTTCTTTCTGTAGTTGGATGACTCCATATCATTGAGTGTACTACAGCCAAAATAACCTTATCACAAGTGCTTGTATGAAGTACTTAATGACACCATAAAAGAATCAAATGCTTAATTAACATGGTATATTAATAGCAAAAGACTTTCAGGAATGGGAGCCACAAATCTTTTGAATTTTGATCTTAGATTCCCCTTTTCTGTTTCTAGTCTCATTGTAGAGTTACTGTGTGAACTGCTGCAGGTAAAGAATTCTATCTGTGCATCTCTTGATCTATTGCATTAATACTGGGTTTTAGTGCTCCAGAGGGTTGTAGGCATCTGGTATTCGTGAACTCTTGCATAGCTCTCTTCTTATGCATATGCTTAATTTTGTGCACTTCATTAGCTTTTCAGTGTGGGTGTGGAGATGTGAAATTAAGTAAGTTTGCAAAGCTGAAACCTAATTTCAGATGTTGTGTAGCAGAAGGAGGTAGGGAGTGAGATGGTCATTAAGAGGAAAAATGGAGCGGCATAACCATTGCAATTAGATTATGTGGTTCTTGTAAGAGTGGTGTACAGTACTGTCAGTTGATATGTTCCTGGTTTTCTTTAAGAAGTATGCTGTGATTTTTAACATTTTTTATGCCTCTATTTTCACCATCCACCTAAAGTCATAACATGAAGTTTACGTGAGGGGACACGATTTATGCAGACCTGTAGAACCTCCTCTGTAAAAGATACAGTGTGCAAGTCTGGAAGTTTAATTTGGAGAGGACTAGCGGAGATATAGCTGGTTTGTTGAACAAAGGGACTAAAAAAAGTAAAGATTTATAAGTAAAGTGTGATAGAGTTGGTTGAAGTCCTGGACCACAGTGAATGCATGCAAAATTAGGCATGATGTTGTGAGAATGACAGAGTTTCTGTTAGTGCAATATTGGTTTTGAGTAGTTGGAACACAATTCACAGTAGGAGCTGCATGGTTCTATAATATGTACACAAATTGAAGCAGAAGGTTGAAGTGAAATCCTGTTGAAATCCTGCAGTCCTGTTAAAGCTTTGTGGAAGCAGTAGTGGCATTTGTCAAGAGACTCTAGGGCCAAGGAAGAGCCAAAAGGTAGGAGATGTGCAAGAGGATTATGTACTTCAGCAATGAAACAGAAGACTGAGAAAGGGGATGGGATGGTCAAAAGTGTTGAAGGATAATTGAGAAGTGAAGATGGCAGTGAGAGCTGGGAAGCTGATAGAATATATCTCCTGTGAGAGCAGTGGTAGAATCCAGATTAGAGCTAGAGAGAAATGACGCCAAACAATTCCACCCTTGACAACTGAAGCGGCTCAAATAGTGCTTTTTTCGTGCATATGGGGGAAATAATGCCTGCTTTGCAGGTATTGTAAAGAGTTTTCTTTGACCTTTTTCATAACGCTTTGAGAGGCTAAGTTGTGTATCCTTATGAAGTATTCTGCTAGTTGTATCAACAAAGCTAGATTCGACTCTTCTGACAGCAGAACAGTGCTTCCTTCCTGGCAGATTCCTTGCAAATCAATTCAAAAGCGGAAACAGATGATGCGAGATTATAGTATGTGATTCAGTCTGAATTTCATAATGAAAACATGAAAAATGGTAGTGCATGAATAAAGAAAGTTTAATGTTGGTTGATGTTAGTTCTTTGAGATAGTCTGTCTTCCTTGGAATTGTATTTGTGTCTTGTAATCTATTCTTTGTGTAAAGATAAAAGAAATAGGCTTCCTTATAATGGTGTCAAACTATTAAAACAGTCTTAAAAAAATAAAACATGAGATTTCGCGTTTAGATTTTTGTCTTGCCTTTTTTTTTCTATGCTGTTTAATAAAAGCAATGACTATCACTTGCTTATTATCATTATCAGATGTGGAACTTTTGAATACTAAACACTGCAATGATTTCTTCAGTTTCATTTGATATTGTAATACTGGCAAAATTTTGTTAAAAAATATTTATGATGCTTAAATATAAGATGCTTATTTAGAAATTTACCTTTAGACCTTTTTTAATCTAACCTTAAAACTGGAATTTCTGAATTGTCTGAATAGAGAACGTGCTGGGGTTTTTTCTAGAATTGACTAGTGCACTGCAATCTTGTTTTTTCAGATCATGTGCAACATCTCTGAAACAAATAAATAAAATTATTGAGCAACTTTCACCTCAAGCTGCCAACAACAAAGATATAAACAGAAAACTAGATTCTGTAAAGCGGCAAAAATATAACAAGGTGATTGGATTACATTAATCTCCTGCTGACACACTTACTGTGTACTTTGTGTTAAGGTTTGCATTATGTGATACAGTTCTTAATTACATAGTTCAGAATCAGTCTACTGTTGCTGTTCCTTCCCTTTTTAAACGGTGTAATTTTCTTCCAAACCATGTAAATAAGTAATTTAAAGATATGATAGTAAGAGCTGATTTTTATGTTTTTTTTTTTATTCTGAGTTTCAGAACAGGCTAAGACTGAAATTCAGGAACTGCTCAGTAGACTGATTTGCATTAATTTAATTAAATCCCTCCTGGTAGTATTTGGAGAGTGAGCAGAGTGTTGTTAGGGCATGATTCAATGTTGACCTCAATCTCAGCTCTCATGGTCTTCATTCTCCATCTCCCTTTCCTTAATCCTCTTTCATTGTATCTTTCTTGTACCAGTCCAGATCATTATCTTCTGTGAGCCATTTTAACTCATTGATTTGGCAGAAACAGCTCCAGCTTTTTTTCTGACAGAGTAGTGAATTGAAGGAAGTTGTAGAGCAATCTTAGCAGACATCAAGGTAATGTAAGCAATAGACCTGTACAGCAGTGCATAGTAAGAAGATGAGAAAAGAGAAGCTTCTGTTCAGGAATGTAGCACTATCAGCTCACTGATGGAAATGAACCCTAATACCTTCTCTGATGCTAAACCTGACTGCAAAATGTACTGTCCTTTGCCCTCAGACACTTTTTCCCAGTTTCAGGCTGTTTGCTACTGACTCATTCAGTTGTTTGGTTTTTAACCTTGATCATTTCAGCAACTCAGATAACACTATGTTCACACTTTGACCAATCAAAAGAGTGAGTTGGACCACAGAGTGAAGAGGGCCACAGCTCTAGGAACAAGTATCTGGAAGCAGTGGGAATAAGTGCATTAAGCCAGACAAGCCACTAAAAAATGATCATGCAATTGGACGCTATATTTTGCATGTTTTCGTATTACTTGAAGCAATTTATGCAGGTGTTAGTCACAGAGTAAGTTCACACCTCAGTGCAAATTCATTGTTATTGATCTCTAAAAATCTTCAAAGTATAAAAATAAATCCCTGTGTGAAAGCTATAATCTGTAAAAGTGGTCCTAATAGCATCCAAAATGCTCTTGAGACTGTTTGAAGGCAAGCAGTGTATTTAAATCTGCTCTTGAGCTAGTTTTTGCACAGAGAAAGGCCTTTTAGTACTCTTCTTTTGTAATATTTAAAAAAAAAAAAATGTTAAAGAAGACTGAATTCTTCCCTTATTGAGACAAATGGGAAATTAATGACTGGTACAAGATGGGTATTTCCTGAGAGCTGTCACAGAGAGACTGTTTTATGATACAAAGTACTCTGGTAGCAAGGATAATAGTGATAATAGTGCGTACACAGTAGGTAATATATTGTACTATACATCCGTATACTTACCCTTTGCTGTTTGAAAAATGCGACAGGAAGACATGGGCAGGCTAGTGAACTGTTCTTCACCAAAAAGAAAAATGAGCTTATTTTGCCATGAACTTGATTTTACTGAAGTATGTGCCTTTCTACATAAGGAAATATTTCCAAAGAATGGAATGAACAAATAAGGACATTTACATTGCCTATATCTTTGTTTTAATATTTGGAATTTCTTGTTTCATAAATGAAAGTGAGCAACACCAAGGAATCACAACATCACAACTAGATATACAGTTGAGGATATTAAAATCAGATAAAAGATGTAACAGAAGAGCCAGCTGTGAATTATTTTCATATCAGTAATGAGCTACACTTATTACAGCATCTGTAATGTTGATTTTTTTCACTCATTTTTTTAAAAGTGATTTCTCGTTACAGTTTTTGCTGTTAAAATTATCTGTGGCCACTGCTGAATTAACTGTGTAAAAAAAATTAGGATGATGGACTGATTTACAATTTCAGTTTCTTTCTAACAAAACATTATATAACTTTTGAGATAAGTCTTATTAAATATTATAGCTGTTCTTAGTGGCCTATTAACCGTTAACCCAGTCTTGAAAATTATGAACAGATCCTCTGGTGTTCTCTGTGCACCTCACTAATCTGCTTGATGGGCTTCCTTCACTAGAACCAACACATTCATAAAATTACCTCAAAGGATATATATGAAAATGCATCATGTGCACATTAAATGTGTATGTATAAATAATATGATCTTACTATGCATGTTGTAAGATGATTGTACACGTGTGTGTTCTGTGTGTTGGAGCCCTACACAGATTGTGGTGACACTGTTTTGCATGTCTTTTTTTTTTTGTTTCAAATGAGATTCTGGTGGAAAATACTGCAAATAAAGTAATTTAAGTCTTGTTTGGAAGGATAGCAAGTTTACAAACCAGATTAAAAAGTAAATTTTGTATTTATTTGTCATTCCAGGAGCAACAGCTAAAGAAGATCAAAGCAAAACAAAAACGTCTTCAAGCAGTTCTTGGTGGAACAGAAATTCTTGATAAAGTACATGAGATTGAATTTGAGGAAGATGAAGGTATGGGAGAAGGCTGAAAGTTCTGTTCTATTTTGATGTAATGCCTTTTTTTTTTTTTTAAGCTTGTTTGCAAGATCTTTGCCAATACGGAAATAAATTTCAGTGGTTTGCCTTTAAAGAGAGAGTTAAGAACACATTCTCTGCACCTGCAGAACTGTAGATCATGGCATATTCATGTGGGAAGTTTTAGCAAATGGATGTTAATCCGTGTTCAGCTCAGTAGGGATGACTGAGACACATTAGAGTATTGGGCTTAATAAATTGGAATTCCTAACATTTTTTCACAGCTAATTTGATAAAGATTACTAACATTATGATTGAATTACATTTTATATGCTGGATGCTATCAATCAGCATTAACAAAATTGTGTTTTCTTACTGTTGGGAAGTATCAGTACAAATGGAAGGGGGAAGTGCTTCTTCTTTACAGGCTGCACTGTGGTTCAAAAAAACCTGAAAACTATTAAAATTAAGGCTTTTTCAAAGCAAGGTATTTGTTCTCTGTTTTCCACTAGGTATTTGTTCTTACTCTCTGCAACATGAAGGTGGGTTTTGCACTCCAGATGGTGGCCACAATCACTAATCCTCAGGTTTCTGCAGGGCACGTTTGGACCCCATTGATGTCTACATATCACCTTTGGGTTATATTTTTGTTTACAGAGATGTAAACCCCTTGTACTATTTGGCCACTGCAGATGTGGCTGGAGCTCATGCTTCTCTCCTGGTTCAAAAAAACTTAAGGGAGTCAAAACCTTAGTAAACTTTTCTTAGTAGAAAAACATCTTTAATTCTTTTTCTTTAAATGGGTTTGTGCAGTAAAATTCAGGTACCCAGTGTGGTGAAATGTAACTTGGAAGTGAATGAAGCCTGAGAGAGGAGAGACAGTGTTGAGCAGTTATGGGAGTTTGAGGGGGTGGAGAGGGAGGAGTTTCATGCCTGATGCATCCTGGTTACTTGTTAAACCTGTTTCAGTGATGCACAGTAGGATACTGTGCCTTTTGTTTTGTTGGGTTTTACCTTTTTTTAACTTCAGGTATTATGTGTGACAGTAATTTAGACTTCTAATTTGTATGTAAAAACTGATTGCATATATAACGCTTGAGGAGGAAAACTGAAACAAAACACCCTTGTTCCTGTATTTGAGAAATTCAGAAGGTGTTAAAGGCATGCTGCATATTCTGATTTTTGTTGTAGAACCTGGTCCATCAAGTCTTGGCAGTATGCTTATGCCTGTTCAGGAAACAGAATGGGAAGAGCTTATTCGTACAGGCCAGATGACTCCATTTGGAACCAAAATACCTCAGAAGCCAGAGAGGAACACACGACGATTAATGCTAAATGAAGAATCTGATTTTGAGAAGTACTTAGCAGACCAAGCTAAGCTGTCATCTGAAAGAAAGAAGTTATCTCTTCACAAAGGAGTGAAGAAGAAAGCACAAGCCAAAAATGTTCAGTGTGTAGCTCCCACATCTACTACAACGGAAAAAAATGGTAAAGCCCTATCAAAAACAGACAAGCGCTTAAAAAAACACATGAGAAGACTTCAGAAACATGCCCTTCAGATTCAATCAAAGGCAAAGATTCCGAAAGAAAAGAAGTATCTTGAGACCAAGAAGTTCAAGTGTGAACAGGAGGATGATAGTGGAGAGTCTGAGTACATACCTGATGAAGAGCTCTTCAATCCAGAAGTAGCGGATGAGGAGGAGGAGCAGGCATCTTCTCATGCTGAGAATGATTCTGATTATGAACTCAGGAATTTGTCAAGAAAAAGAAAACATTTGGTGAAGAGAGATTTTAAAGAAGCTGAAGATGATGTTGACTTCATTCCAAGCTCTGAGGAAGAAGAGCATATACTGGGGAAGCGCAAAGTAAAGAGATGGAGAGATGATGGAGATGAAGCCTATTATAAACAGAGACTAAGGTTAGTCTTGGTCATCTTTAATAGTAACATTAAAAAATTTATACTGCTGTTAGTCAAGTCTAAAAGAAGCAACTCTGTTTGACACTGATTTTCCTCCTTTGTTCTTGATGAGAGTGAGGGTAAAAATATCCTTACCTAGAGAGATAGTGACAGTGGGGTAGTAGCGGTATTTTCTGTTGTTACAATGACCTAAGGCTGTAAACTGACTAAGGTTTCTGATGAGAATCAGCATCTTCGAATAAACAAACTATGTTAGGTTGGAAAAAACAACTAAGAAAACAAGTTGGTTTTGAAAATGGCAGCTGAAACACCTGTGCTTTGTGAAGTTTGTGTAACCTGTGTGTTGATGATCTCTCTGTGGCTACAGTGTGCTGTTGAGATGCTTTCTCTAGTGATAGTACAGCTGTTCAACTCCCAACAGTAATACTGAGAAAGTTTTCCTTTTTTGGAACTGCTCAGAAAATGTTTTCAAGGGGCAACAAAGTGACATGTAATTTCTCAAGCTCTTAAAATGCTAGCCAGACATGCCAGTAATGCTAAATGTATTTCTTCACTTAGTAGGAGTCAAAAGATTGAGATCACTAAAATGGTTATTTTGTTTGTGTAAATTGTTTTCCAAGCACTGGTATATTGTCCCTTTCTAGTCTGTTGACCTTCATTCAATGAACTTCAGCTTGTGAATGGCATGCTTATGTTAATTGATTTCCTTTATTCAATGTCCTTCAAGTAGTTTCATCAATCATGGATTCAACCTGAAAGCAGCTGCTCTAGAGTGAAAGGAAGAATAGGCACTAGGGCTGTCAGTGGAGGATGGTGTAGTGATAAGGCCTACCATAGGAATTTGGTTAATGCTTGGGAGACTCAAATTTTACACTTCCATGGAATTATAAAGTCTTATGGATTTAAATGAAGCTGTATCAGAGAAAAGCTCAAGAAGTAGAGGTACAAACACCATCTCTTCCAGTTGCGAGAACCTGACCTGCTGTGGAAGAAGAGGTATCTTCTGATAGTAGAGGTGCTCATGGAGAATTACTGGTAACAAAGCCAATGATAAGAAGAGCCTAACTTCACTTTCACATCCCAGGTTACAAAGCAGATCAGGAGCTGATATGAGGCAATAGATTTGCAATTCCAGGACACTGCTTTTCAAAGTTAACGCATAATTCATTATCCTTGAATAGATTTTGGCAAGAGGCTAGTCTGAGCTATGTCCAAAGGGTCAAAGCAAAGTATGTTTTTAATTGGATATATTAACAAAAATTAATTGGACTTACTTGGAAAACTATTTACTATTTTATTGAATAAAACTGTACTCCCCACATTTAAATTAGACCAATATTAAATCATTTTTAATTCAGTGTTTTCATCAAGAGTAATTTATTTTGATTGAAAGTTTTAATATGACTCACAATTTAAATTCATTCAAACACGTTTTTTAATAACGTTAAGATTGTGACAATTTATTCTTAGCAAACTCATATCATAGACTACATTTCTTGTGGTTACTAAAGTTACAATAAAAGCCTAAATGAATTTTAGAAATATCAATAACTATAATTGCTACCAAAGCACTACATCTCTTAAAAATTTCATAGCTACAGTTATTGTGGCTGTTAAGCTGCAGCTGTCCACATTGATGTTTTTATGCTGACACCCCCAGGTAATCTTCATTATGGGAAATGCCATGAGAAAATAAAATGTAGTGAATTAAGAAACATATTAAGAATGCTATAGAAATGCTGTCATTTGCTTACGTTTATGTCTTGTTTCATGTCACTTTCACTTTTGAATGCAAACAAATGGGTAAGATTATGGTATATTTTACCCCTGAGAGAGGCAGGGGAAAATCCTTCAGGATTACTTTAGTCTTCTGAACATCTAGTCTTGTGCTTGGCACTGAATACAGTCCTACACTCTTAAAGACTGAAAATGAGTTTCCTTTACATTAAAACTTTTCAGCGATGGGACTTGAAGAGCTTGGTCTGTGTCAGGGGGAAAATACCATGATGCTGTTAAAGCATGATAATTAGCTAGCTGCAGGACTGTGTAACATCTCTGGAACAAGACTGTTTTCAGAAAAGGAGCTGGTGTTTTCTGCAGTAAACAGGACAGGTGGGAGAGCACTCTTATGTTTTCCTTACCTTCTAAAGCCTACTTGCAGTGGTCAGCCTAGTCACTCAAAGCAAGATGTGATCATGAAAAAGTACAAGTTAGCTATAGAGAATTCAGCTCACCCTCTTAATAATTTCATTTTTTTTCACCTGCATGGATCTTGCCTTTCTCTTGTTACTGTTACTAGTGCTGTGCAGACATACAAGGGAAATACCTTCTGTTCTGAAAAAGTTGACATCTGAAGTAAATCATAATTTGTAAGAATAATGATCAGTAGTAAGGAATTCCAGGGTTATGGAGAGCAAGGTAAATAAATAGGATAATGTCAAGCAGCTAAAAGATAGGTTTTAGATTCAGTGAAAAGTAGCATATTGTCACTTCCAGCTGTCTGTCATTCTGGCTATTACCAGCTGAATCCAGAGGATTAGGTAATCAGTTTCTAGGATGATACTGAAAGTCTCAGAGACTTGATCTCCATCAACAGGTATGTAATTGATATATACTTTGTCATGCCCAGCAACAACCCTCTTTTTCTAGAAGTCTTCAGAGTTGGTGCTGATGGAATCTTAGCGTGTTGCCGGGTGGAATGGTCAGGTCAGGGCAGAGACAGTTTCTCTGAAGACTGTTGAATGGGTGAAAATGCACCTGTTTTCAGCTTTTACCTACAAAATAAAAGTAACCTTGTATGCATATTAAATATAAATAAATATAAGGAAATAAATGTTCCATGTTCTCAACAAGAGAACTGCATGATTTTCTTGTATTGTTCTCAAGACTTTGTAGTTGTGGAAACTACAATTTATCAATAATAATTTGGGGGTTTTACATATTAATCAAACCTTTCCTTTGTATGTATTAAAATACAAAGCATAAGTATAATCAAGTAATCTTTGCTTATTAATCTATGTAATTAATGTTACATTATTGACATAATTAATACAGGATCTGCATAAGGTAATAGCTTGGAGTCAAAAGAAAGCAAAAATGTTTATAGAGTACAGTTGTTCAAATAGCTCTTCATTCATATGGTGTCAAGTGCTCAGAGGTAAGACTAAAAAAACTGCTTCTTTCCATGTCTCCCAGGTGATACCCAAGCATCTAGAAGTCGTGGCTATCGGTGCACAAGGCAGTTAATGAAAAGAATCAAATAAAAAAAATAAAATACACTTAAAAATAAGTTGTTTTTGTGAAATCAGATCAGCTTTAATGTGCTAATTCTCTTTGAAGCATCTGAGTCACCAAATCTCTTGGTGTTTCAGAGTTATAAATTAAAAAAGGATTAAATATTACCTTTCCTGAAAGATACTTTCTTAGAGCATCCTAACTGCTCTTTAAAATGACAAAGAGAAGACACAAATGAAGATATATTTTAGCTCACTCACTGAATACACCTTTCATTCTAAGCTCAAGTGTGTAATTGTCTACATCAGTCTTAATTTACTTATGGAGACTTGTGGTACTAACTGCATGTATTTCATCTGTTAGGACATACCAATTAAATCCACCCATATAGACCATAAAAAAGTTAGATCAGAAAAGTAATGCTGAATGCTTCAGTTTAACAAATTAGAATAATCTGTAAGGGATTCTTAGCTGTCTAAAATAGAAAACATATTGTGCTTCCAAATGCAAACTATATTAAACACTCAGCTTGGTTCCTGTGTTGTTTTTTTAAAAAATCAAATTGTGCTCATTACTGTTTTGGATGCAGAATTTCTTTCTAGGGTATTGCAATAAGTGGGAAATGGGCTTAGTATCTGAATACATTCTTATATTAAGAAAGATTTAATTGTATGATATATGGCTTTCATACTGCACTTTCAGGGTAAAATTTTATATATGTCAGTGACTATGGCCAACATAAAATAGATGTCTCAAAGATCATGCTTTTATTTTCTAGAGTCATATTAGGCGTATTGTTGATGTTTGACTGAGGATACACAAAAGGAATATATTGATCAAATGGCCAGTATTTTACTGTGTAATAATGTCAAATACAAGCCACTGCTCTTTCTCCCTCCAAAGCTTGACTTATGGAGAAAAATACAGGACCAGACTGACCAGCTGACCAATCTAGTCTAGCAAATAGTGCTTGTCTTCCCATTGTTTCAGCCAAATAAAGTTTTAGTGCTGAATATCTTAATACAATGCTTTAGATTCAGTTCACAGTCTTTCAAAAACTTAATAGCTTCTTCAAACCTTGGAAGTTGTTAGTCGTAACAACAATTTGCTGCTTTTTCTTTATGCTGGTAATTGAGTGGGGAAAAAACATTCAGCCCTTTGGAAGAGATGAGCACCGGAGCTTTCCATACTACACCTTGTATAATTATGCACTTCAGTAAAGTAACAGGTACAGTGCATGTGTAGAATAAACTTTTATTTAGGAAAGTTAAATATGAGATTTATTCGTTCAAATTGTAGACATGTATTTTCTAAGTGTCTAATAATTTTTAAGAGAAATCCCAACATTGATCACATTACTTGCGGAAAATGTAGTATATACAGGTGTCTTGCCTAAAATTCCATGTCAGCTACCAGCTAATCTCAGAAACATTTCTTCTTGGTCGTTTCTGGATCACTTTTTTTAATGTACACTAGAGGGCAACCTGTTTCTTCCCAGGGGAGACAAGCTCCGATGTTGGCTAGTGGCGATTCATATTGGAATATAGAATTACAAGCAAACTCTTGTACAGATTATTGCCCTGCTAGAGTTTAATATGAATTCTTTACGTAGCTGTCACATTGGGAGCTTCATAATCTACAGTTGTTTTATTTTATTGTAGTAAGTAGGAGTTTGCTTCCTTCGTTTGTCTCTTGTCATAACCCAGTCAGATAAAATAATAAAGTTCTGATATGTCTTAGTTCCTATAATGACACAGTCTGAAGCAATGACTGTCAGCATTTGTCAGTTTGAATCGTTGATCTTCTTCTGGAACTCAGAAGAGTAATTGACCATCTGTGCCTAGTGGCACAACATTGTAGTATTGAGCAAAAATAAATACATTTTTATGCTGTGCCTCTAGAATGTGTCATTTTTCCTTGTTAGACTCTGGAGCATGAATGCTATTTTCCTAAATCAAACATTTAACAGACTTCTAGTCTAAGATAGAGCTTTCCATTCTTGTGTTAGGATATAAAAGTATCTGTGGGTAAAATATTGATACTTTGTATATTTTAGTAAGTTCTTTATTGCTTAACTGGATACATTATTTCCTGAAATGAACAAAGTTAAACAAACTTGCAAGAGACACAACAATCTTCTAAGTGAAAGTTTAAACAAGTTTCTGTGAAGTGAATGGTCAGGAAGACAATAGAAACTCTTTTAATGCTGCCACTGGAGAAAAAGCAGTTTGAAGTGAAGTCATGTTATGAGTTTACAGACACTGTAGAAGATGATTTTGAATCACCTAACAGCAAGAAGCATCTCTGTTAGTCTCTTTTCACCTTATTTCATACCAGAGAATTCAGAATAGTGTCCCTAAGAAGACAGGCATTGTTGGTCTAATGTAGTTAAAAAATACAAAGGAAACACCAGACCTTCATTGCCTCTTTTTTTTTTTTTTTTTTTTTTTTTTTTTTATTCACTGATGTGTTCAAGATAGAAAACTTGAATTACATTTTATTTAAAATTGTTTTAACTGAGAGGACTTTTCTCTGGTGGAGAAGGCAATTCTCATATCAGGCTGGAAGGAATTATGGTACTGTACATGATACTGTGCCAGCTGTCTGGTCTTAATATCACTGAGCTGGACAACAGGATGGCTGAAGTCTTAAAGACTTGAAGCAATGTGGGAGATGTTTTATAGTGTCTTCAGCTTTACCAGGTTGGAAGTGCAAAATGTCAGGGATGGTAACTGTCTTATGAGCAGTTGTTTGAGGTAAATGTTTATAGTGAGTTCTGTCTCCTTCCTTTTGGCTAGTTAGGTCAGGATATAAATCAAGATAATGAAGCTGTTTAGGTTATGTTTCTGTAGTTGATTGATGGTATTGTCAACTTTGGGCAAGAAATTAACATTTTTATGATTGTGCTTCTTTTTCCTGATGTGGATAAAATTGGGCTAGTAGGTTTGAAAACATAAGGTGCTCAGCCCATAAGCTTAAAGCACACTTAATTGCGCATAGCAAGGCTGGAGATACAATACAGTTTACATGTCAACCTCTAGATGCACTTTATCTTTGGTTGAAAGCAATGCAGAGCTGCACAGAAAAATCAGATAAATAACTTTAAAAAAAACCCAAAACACCACATTTTAAAAAGAGGAAAATGTGGATTTCCTCATTTTTAAATAATTCAGAAATCCTTTTTTTCCAGAATATAGAGTGTGTTTTGGGGAAAGAGGTTGGGGGCATTGTTTAGTTTTTTAGAACACTGTAAATCCATTATCCTGTCTTTTTTTTTTTTTTTTTCCTGCAACATAGGCAAGCTAAGCTAATGAGAACCTTGTTTTGTAATGGGTAAATGGTAAAATGTCACCCTGAGGGGACTATTTACTCACCTGTAATGCTTGTCATTCAGAAACTGGAGGTGCACTGGGAAGCTCTTTCAGCTTGTCCGGTCCTCCTCCATCCAGTTGCTGCAGGACTGTTCTAGAGTGCATTCTCTAGGGTTTCTTCAATGCCGAGTTAAAAGACTGGACAGATGAGCTTTTCAGCTTCTCACTCAGGAGGATGCTTGTCACTTTATGCAGTAGGTTTCAGTTCTATGTAGCTTAACTTGCATTTCTGGCCTGAATTTTCCATGTGCTTCTTTTCATCCCATCACCAGTGTTACAGTTCTTTGGGATCTGAACAATTTTAGTCTTCATGTTTTACATTTCAGATACTTCTAGACTATCAGGTCTCCTTCATCCTTTTTATGGGATTAAATACAGCTGCTTTTGTGCTGTATCCAGAACAGTAATATAAGTAACATTTAAGTATTTGGTTAAATGAATAAAATAACTTTGCAATACCTAAGCCTCATTGATGTTCTTGTGGGGGCTTTTAAGTAGGTTTAGAATTTTAAAGTAGCCAGATTTTTTTGATAGTGGTAACTGTTGATTCCATTTTATTAGTATTTCTCTCTATAGAAACTGTAACTAGCTATACAACTCTGAAGGCTTATAACTAGTCAGTTCACGTACCTTCTAATATGTCAAATAGTTTGAGCATTTACTTGCATAATTTTGTCCTCCAGAGGATTACTATTTACACCATAACATCAGAGAATGCATTTTTGTTGTGATTTTTACCTGACTGAAAAATTCAGTGTAGTTTTCATATACTTTATTTTCTGTGCTATAATTGAATGTTGTTGACTCTCTGTGTCATTCTAGGAGGTGGCAAAAAGAACGATTGAAGGACAAAGAACATCAAATAGCTGAGGAACTTTCTGAAGAAAGTGACACTGAATTTGAAGAAGGTTTCAAAGTACCAGGATTTCTCTTCAAAAAGCTTTTCAAGTATGTATTGTATATTTTAATATTATGCCACTGTATGCTATTAATATTAGTATTAAGTCTGTGATTTTGGGATGCCCTTTGCTGTAACTTTTACTTAAGTGAATGATGCCTCAACATTTACTTCAATTGCTTCTGTAGGATTATTTCTTTAAAAAAAGCTCCAGGATCAAACCTTGAGGAAAGTAATTTATTACAAGCACAAAATGAAGTTCCATGAAAATACACAATAGCTGACTTATATGAATATTATGAACTCATATTAGCTAAACAATGAAATGGGAAGCTCTCATTGACTGTTTTTATAAATTATTTATTTTATTGATAAGTGCTTTCTTTTAATTCAAGTGTGGAATGGTAGAATCACTTTACTTTAAAAAACAAAATGTTGGCAAGTTTTGATAATGAAAACAAGAAATATCTTAATGCCTTTAATAGGAGATAAAGACTCTACAACTCATTCTTTAGTTATTCTGGATTACAGATTTGGGCATGACTGCTTTCTGTTGCAGGTTTTGGGACCATGGTGCCCAGTGATATGCTCAAGTTCATCTCAAAAAACCTGTTTACAAAAGGCAGCCCAAACAAGCTAGCAGCTGACAAGTTAGTTTCATCCATTATCTCTCCCTTAACTTTCGTGCATAATAGGCTTGAATTAGTTTTTGTTGGCAACGTTTTGCACAGCAGGGAAAATATCTTCTCTTTCAAAAGCTAGCTCTCTAAAATCTTACAATTAGTGTAGTGGAAAGCCCTGGTTTATAACAGGCATGCGTGATATCCCTTCCAACAGGACCATTTAGCCTAAACCTCAAAGAAATTATTACTGTTGTCCTGCAGTTCCTCAGAAGGAAAGTACTAGCTCTGAAATGGAGTTGAATTAATGACCTGATTGTCAGGACCATACACAGCCAATATGTGGTCTCCAGTTGTTTATGCAAAGGTACTCATCATCCTGAGAACGGATATGTGGTCTAGGCAACCCAAAGGGAATTGAAATAAGGCAGACAACTAAAAATTAATCTTGGAGATATCAGCCTCACTAATGAAGGGTATCCCTGCAAGCATGAGTCAGTTGGCAAAACTTCTGAAGCGGTTCAAAGATCGATTGAGATGAGTGATTCATCTGAATTATAACCTACATGCTGAAATCTCCAATGTAGGAAGGCCCATAGTCAATAAGCATTAAACTTTGAGTTCTGAGCAAGTTTAATACAAAACATGTCAGTGTATTGACCCAAGGACATGTATAGCAGTATTCTGTAAGTGCATGGTTCCTGCATGGTTGAATTTGATTTCAAAGAAGTTCTCTCACACTAGAAATAGTAGACTCATCCTTTGGTAAGCCTGTCAAAGTGGACAATCTGCTTCTTCCCTATATACTTGCCTGCTTTGAGGAGCTTCCAGCAAGAATGCTATTGGTGCTGCTGTGGAACAAAAGGAAACATAGTGAACAAGACTGACTTACAAACATTGCCTTATACTGTCTGCACTTAGCCTGAGAAAATGCTGGCTGTATAAACAAAAAATCCAGTTTATTTTTTAAAATTTCTTTCAGTGTGTGATTTCCCTGATATGTCTAAAAGGAAATTTTGTCTCAGCAACAATGCAGTTAAACTCTACTCTCTGCTGTGGTGAATTTTGAGAGATGCTTCACAGCATGATTGCTCATGTGAAATACAAACTAAAGCTAACTATTTCCAAAGACAAAGCACCTTTTTTTGTAATTTCTCTGTATTTTTGGAGTAAAAAATGGAACAAAAACTGATGCAACGGAAGCACAAGATCAAAAAGTATATTATCTCCATATAATAATAAAAAGTTATTTCAGGTGTGGGGGTTTTTTTATACTTGTATATAGTTGCAATTATGGCATGTTTATATGATGATACAAAGAAGGAACCTGCATCTGTTCAACTTCTAGATAACCTTGGAGCAGAATTTTTCACAAGCTTAATTGTCTACTGTGAAACTTTCTCGATAGAAGGGCAAAGATGGAGAACACTTATAAATTCAGCTAGCTTTTAAGCACTGAATGTGATCCTAAGAAATAATACAGAATAATGTCAGGAAGTTCTTGAGTAGTTGTCTTCTGAAAAGACATGCTGAACATTAGTCTAGAGGAACAGCTTCTAACTGGTATTAAAGTTCTCTCCAATTCTTTAATATTTCCATCAGAAAATGTTTTGTCTTTATAAAATGGTGTCGTCTTAACCCAATTATAGCTAATCCTGCAAGCCATATCATAGTTGCCTTTTAGATTGCTGTATTTTTAAGGTGAATTAATTTCTAATAAAAGGGCGTTTTTAAGGGCTTCTTGGCATAATGTGTTTGAGACACCAGCAGCTAGTGTGATGCCTGAACCATTAGATTTGTTCTTTGACCATCTTTTTCTAACTACTCAAGCTGTTTTTTTGTCTCTGTTTAGTATTCTCTAAATCCATACAGAACTCATCATAAATTGATTTTTAATAGTACTTTGAAAATACTAGTGTCATTAACTATCAGTAGTCCTAAATACTATTTGTTCAAAGAGTGAAACAGGTTTTTGAAATGCACACAAGACAATGCTCTAAAGTGCACAATCCCTACTCTAACTACTCAAGCTGTTTTTTTGTCTCTGTTTAGTATTCTCTAAATCCATACAGAACTCATCATAAATTGATTTTTAATAGTACTTTGAAAATACTAGTGTCATTAACTATCAGTAGTCCTAAATACTATTTGTTCAAAGAGTGAAACAGGTTTTTGAAATGCACACAAGACAATGCTCTAAAGTGCACAATCCCTACTTAACAAAAAAAAAAAAAAAGGCATTGCATGCCATGAAAAAAATTGTATTAATGACTTTGTTCTTCCTCCAAGTTACAAGGCACAGAAGTGCTGAAATTTAACCCACACATGTTATTCATACTGATCTCACTATTTCATATATTATCAAAAAGCATATCCTGAAGTGATTCTCAGACCAGCATTTAATCTCTGCCTTTTGCACTTGCCACTGTAAATCTTGCTTTCTAATCTGTTTCTTTTTATTAGAATGTGTTTTACATTGTTTCTTATACAATTTCTAGTGAATGGCTAGAAGTAGAAACTGCTTTGATATTCTCACAAAATAGTGCTCTGCTGCATACCACGTTGTCTTCCAAACCATTATACCTTGTTGGCTTTTTTCTTCATTGAAAGAAACTAAATGCTATTAAATGAATGTATGTAAAAAGATAACATGCTTTGGTAGATGTGATAAGTTTTCACAGTGTAGTATAAAGTCTGTACCCCTTACAAGTCAAATGTTTCCTTCAGTTCCAGGTATATGTTCCAAATAAGATAATTTACTAGACCTTTACATGTCATCATTTCTGGAAATATAACGCTTTGTTAAAGTAGGTTTCCAAGTTGCTTTTAACACTTAAAATATACATGGAATAAAATACCCTCTAATTACTATGACTATCAGTTTAATTAGAAATGTTTGTGTTGCGTAAAGAATGAAAGTCACATGTAATGTCTGACTGCATCAAAAATACATGATCTAGTAAATACAGTAATCATGTAAAACACACATCCAGCGTGTTACTGTAACTAGTATAAGAACCTTCGCAAATGATTAATTCATGAGTACTTTCTGTTATGATCTGTATTATCCAACATTTGCCATCTTCTTTTTCCTTGTTTTAGGTACCAGCAGACAGGTGTTAGGTGGCTCTGGGAATTGCACTGCCAGCAGGCAGGAGGAATTCTGGGAGATGAGATGGGATTGGGCAAGACCATCCAGATAATTGCCTTCTTGGCAGGTCTGAGCTACAGCAAGATCAGGACTCGTGGTTCAAATTACAGGCAAGTGCTCCTCTGCAGACTGTCAGTCTGTGGAACTCAATTAATATTTCATCAGATGGATTGCTGTTGGAGGAGGGTCCTGTGAATTATTAATGACATTTCAATTACAATATTCCTTTAATTCTTTTAGTGGGGGACATCAAAGGAAAAATTTTACGAGACAATGGAGCTGTAGGGCAGGAAAAATTAAACATGTAACACTTTTAATGAATTCCAGGCATTGATGCTTCATTTTGCAGATGAGCTGCACTAGATATTTTGGGTCAATACAGTGTCTAAGGTTAGCTTCCACAAATGGGTTGTTTACAAACTCAATTACATTAATATCAATAGTTTACACAATATGGAATTTTAAATTAGATGTAATACCTTTAGTTCCATTTATTAAATTTTACCTTAAAATATTTGTTCTGGCAAGCCACCAGTTAGATGCTTTACAGGAAGCAGCAGGCTGATTTGCAATGAAAGTTAAGAGTTTCTGACTGGCAGGAAATTATCCATGTCAAAAAAGTGGTAGTAATAGAAAAACAGTAACTTATACAGAGGAATTTCCATCTGCTGTTTTTTTGTTGTTGTTGCTTTTAAAAACTGTTAAGAGTAACTGGCCTTTTTAACAAGATGTTTTATACTTGTTTTGTTACTGAACAATGCTTTAAAATTCCTTTCTCATGGGTGAAATTACCAGAAAGATACTTGTTGGTGTCCTTGGATTTACAAATGCACGCATGAATACGACTTGATTTTTCTAGTTCTGTTGGCCTGTTTACCTGATGTTAATTACTACATGTATTTAAGCAAATGCCATAGTACCATACTAAACAAAAGTAATCAACTTGATATAGAGGCACATTTACATTATGTTCAGCAG
>NW_009953694.1:1102491-1122046 GCF_000747805.2 Chaetura pelagica | reverse complement strand
TCAGCAGGTACATGAATTGTAAAATAATACTTTAAAGAGAAAATACTACTCTTTTCTCCAGTTTCTTCCTACTGTAGCCTCCAAATAAAAAATAGTCCTCCATCACTCAAGCCAGTTGATTGACTTGGATATGGCTGCGTGATTTAAGGATGCTACTGTACAGATCATTTTCTGTAGGCATATTCCCTGCTCCAGCTGGAGTCCTGCTGGATAGGTGGAAATCTGTAAAGAACATCTCTTGACATGTGAGCTAGCTTCTCTCTGAAAGCCGTGTAGTCTAGTAAGTAGAAGATCTTCTGGTCAGTCTGGCTGAGAAGCAGGCAGTGAGAATGGACATAGTTGTGTTGTCAGCATGTTTAAATGCCTTCCAGCCTAGCTCATGTATCTCATTGCCTCGATGTGTAGATGGAGCTAGTGCGCTACTGCGGGCCTTCCCAGCCTCAGCTGGCCTCCTGTAAAATGGAGCCAATACTGTCATTCCTGTGCAGAATTGCAGTTTGTGATATTTGGAGGCACTTGAGTATTAAAGACAGTAGGGTCAGTTTTGTTGATATTCAAAATACTCAGTTTTATTTTCTATTAGTAATGTTTTCTCTAAGGTAAGTAGAAATTTACTTTTGTGAACTGCTGCACATCCCAGTGTCTTTCTAATTTTGATGGAGCCTAACGACTAGCTGAAGTAAAGAACTAGCTGTTACATAGAGTATAAATATTACAAAAATGAAAATGTTGTCTCCCTTTTAACAGCTATTGAGCCATACAGCTGGAGAAAGCCAAATGTCATGTGAGGTATCAGTAGAAGATTTATTGGGTGGGGAGGGAAACATTCTTGCGTTAGACAAGCTGAGGTAGTTGGAAAAATCAGTAGCTTTCAGACCAATCATCCCTTCCCACAAAAAAAACAAAGCAGCAGTAAACTTCAAGTATCCCATCTCTATCCTGTATCTAGGCTGAAATCTGTTGTTGAAACCTGTTGAAGGGTTTGGGAGTCCACAAGTTTGCTTCTTTCCAAATGCATTATTTTGTTTAACAAAGATGTTACCTTTCACTGCACACTTTGTTTTATTTATTTCAGAGATCAGATGAGAAACTCTGCCATAAATTTTATACACTGATTATTTACTCCTCTGTGCCCTTCAAGATACTGAGATAACATGCGCATCAATCGTTAAGGCTCTATCTCTGGCATGATTAGCAGAGAGATTAATTTCCATGGTGTTCATATAAATAAAAATCCATTGCCCCCCAGAAAATTAGCATTGCTCTTATTTTTCACTAATACTTAGGTGTCATTTCTGTTTCATTTTGAAAGCATGATTTGCCAGTGCTTAGCAGTAGAGTTGGTTATGATGCAACATGTTTTTCTCTGCTCATTTTTTGAGTGCTTAAAGTTAATATAGTATGACTACAGCTTCCTTTTTCTTGATAATAAGTTGCAGGAATAGATCTTATTCGCAATTCTAATCACATCCAATTAAATAAGAATTAAGAAAGTGTGCTTACTGTGAATATGGTTTATATAAACTAGAAGCAACAGAAGAAGAAAGATTTGGTTATGTTGATCATATATGATATTGACCATTTTGTACAATGCAACTGTGGCAAAGTTTGCAACTGTGACGATATGTTTGGGGTAGGAACAGGGCAATATTAGTATCCTGGTACATGACACCAGTAAGGTTTTGGTTTGGGATGTTGTTATTGTCACCTTTGTTCAAGAAAAACAAATATAAATTGGATTGGCAGCAGAGCAGATTTGCTGCAGTCATGAGGAGAATGAAGGATGCCTTCTAAGTGTAGCAAGCACAACTGTATGGTTTGCTTAGTTTTGTGAAATAGCACAGATGAGAAGAAGTTAGAGGACTCTTAGATATAAATAAATAAAAGCTCTCAAGAGAAGAATAAAATGTTGGCTAGTGGAAAGTGATTAGAGCCAGACTAGACACATAAGAGGTTTCACACAACTGAGTGGAGGGGGAGTAGATTTTCTGAAAATTGATCAAGTAATGTGTGAACTCTCTGTGTAAGCTGGGGGAGAGGAAAAACCTGGATAAACCCAGCACGTGAGCTTGTTTGACACAGACTAGGGGAATAAACAGAAGTAACTTGTTGCTACCCACAAAGAATGCAAATGTGCTGGAAAAGTTGGCCTCTTGCTATAGATATTCTTCAGAGCAGTTGATTTTTTTTGCTGTAGATACTTTTAAGAGTGGTTATTTAAATTCATAACATGATTGAAGCTATTTTTTTAATCTCTGGCTTCTAACTTCCCCTTGATTGCTGGGAGTTACTTAATTAGACTATGAAAGATCCTTATCTTTCATTATGAAAAACTACTATATATAAGAAACATCCAGGTTGTCATTCTGCATATGTATAAGCTTTTAATAAAGAATGTTATTTCTTCATGTCAGTGGTGTTTCTAAGGGCATTAAAGGTTGGATTTTTTTAAAGCAGAATATTGCTGGTTTCTGGGAAATCCTTTATTGCTATGTGCATGCGATCTTGAATATATACTGTAATTTTTTTTTTTTGTAAACTATCACTTGAATGGTACATGGACAGACACAGATCAGTATGTGATAACTGTTGTTATTGCCTTTGTTTGCAAATTCATTTTGTTCTGATTTTTAAAGAGCAAATGTATTTGAAAAATTACTAAAAGTAACCACTACTTAGCATATTTTCTATGTGATTGTTGGTATTTGTGATGGTAATGTTTCTTGTTTGGCTGTTGTGTGAGAGATTTTTCTGTTCTTAACCTTAAGAGTTGCTCTGAACTTAATATACAGAAAGACTTTGTTTCAAATGTCCTCAGTAATTCTCAGAAACAATCATATGATTATGAATAAGAAACTTATGACACAGCTTAAGCCCAGTTCAGACCTCAACTTCCATGCATGATATATTCTGCTGCTTTAGAGTCCTTGTCTTAGCTGTAAATTATGGGGATAATAGTACAGTATATTACTAAAATCAACCAGAACACCTGTGTGTAAGTCCATTTGTGAGACTCTAGCTACACATTCTTTTTAATAGAAGTAATAAAATATCTGTTTCTTACTGATTTCTTTTCTGTCATAGAAACAGCAGTCACCCAGACCTGATTTGTATTACCGCAAGAGGAAGTTCCCTTATGCCTTATTGTTTGTAGCTTTTCTATTTCTGTGTTTATCTTGATAGATGCATCCATTAACTTTTCAGTGGATAGATTCTTACAGCAGTACCTTTTAATCTTCCTTTAAAAAACAGACTTCCAGCAAAACATAATGCCAGTTAATTTCCAGAGCTCTCATATTCCACTTGAGCTATAAATTGTGTAATTTTAATATGTGTGTATTTTAATGAGCCATTTAATATAGAGCATTTATTTCAGATTATTTTTTTTCTTGAATACTTTATTCTAGGTACCAGGGATTGGGTCCAACAGTGATTGTTTGTCCAGCCACTGTGATGCATCAGTGGGTAAAAGAGTTCCACACTTGGTGGCCTCCGTTTAGAGTCGCTGTTCTCCATGAAACTGGTTCTTATACGGAGAAGAAGGTAATGGTTAACATCCATTTTGTAATTCTAGGTGTTTCTCTATTTTATTTTTTTTCTTTTGTTGTGCTAGCAAAAATAAGTAAATAAATAAAAATCTCCTGTACCTGGATGTTTCAGGAGCAGAAATTTCACTTGGATTTGTTAGGAAATTGGGCAGAAAGGGGATGACACGGAGTACATTTATATTAGGATACAGACCAGCATTGCCTGAAAAAATTAAACATAGGAACAGGTTTCTCACTTGAGCTTTGCTTGTGCTGCAGTCCATGCTAGAAGTTCACCACTAGACTTGCTTGTACACCAGATAACGTGCTTGTAGTATTGGTGAGTTGTTTCCTCATACTTCTGTGCATCACTGTGTCATTGATCTAATATTTAATACAGTTTGCTTGTCTGGGCAATTTCTCTTCGGTTGGTCAGTATATCAGTTGATATCACCTAGTCTCATTTTCATTAATGATGGTGTTACTTCATTGTTTTTCTTGTTTTTCAAGCAGTGCCTTTTCAGTCTTTTAATTTTCTTGGCCTGTTTCTTAATATGTATGTTCTTATGCCATTTCTTAAGTTGACAAGCCTGAGTTTTAATCCTTGGTACCTTGCAGGAACAAAACAAGGAAAACTTAGATTTTTATTTTCCCTTGGCCTCACATTTCAGATGCTTACATGGATTTTCAGGATTCAGCAAAGCATTTTTAAGTTTCTCTTTAAATATTTATTGAATTTCTTGTAATAACGTTAAAATGATATGATGCTTAATTGCACTTGATTAAGTGTATTCTGAGGTAATTGATGCAGTTACAGTACATGGCAAAAAAGTAATAACATGCCCTCATGTGCTAATAGCTTCCTGTTGTTCAATTAACTTGGTATATTTTCAAGCCCTAAAAGTCTGTTGACCTTGATAACATGCTCGCATGTCTTTCTAAATTAAATTGTGTGTGCTTATTTTGGGCTATTTGTTAATTAATGCACTTGACAGACCAGCTCAGATTTTTCCATCTGCAGGAATAGTCAGGTTTTCTGGGCTTCACCTTCCCATTGTCCTCCAACAAATGCCTATTCAACAGCTTAGAATTAAGAAATTTTGTTACCATATAATCACTTTGGATAGATTCAGTTCTCTAATTCTGCCATAATGCCTTGTCTTCTGAGACCTGCAACAGGGTGCTTTAAACTAGTGTTACTGCTGATGTGGTCTTCACCTCATGTACATGTGTTTTTTTCCCTAGATGCCTCTTAATCAGAGAAGGAAAAGCTTATGATTAAAATAAATTTTAAAAAAACCAAAAAACACCACCCCAAACTTTTGCATTGTAGTTGTCTTTATGCCTTCACTAAGAGTTTGCTTGTAATTTATTATTAATAACACTTGTACACTGAAGATGTATCGCATATAGTACAGGCCAGGTGATACTCCTACCTAGAATTTCTTTTCAGTTGCATTCTTTCTATGAATACATTAGTGCTGATCTGATCTTGTGGCAATTTCATCTTCTGATAACCTATGGCATTACAGGAGATAACATAGGCATTACATGCCTATGTTAACTTTATAATATTAATCCAGAGACCATTCTACCCTTATGCTCTGGCATAAGACATAAAGTATAAATAAGTTGAAGAAATAAATAAGAAATTTGTGGTTAGACTGCATAGGAACATACATTTGTTCTTCTATTGAGATTAAATTTACATGGCCAGAAGCCAAGCCTCGGTGCACCTGTGGTCTTAATGTTGCACAGACCTGTTTGGCATTAAACTGACAATTCCAGGAGTCATCTGTTGTTCTATTAGTACATCAGGGTTTATCACAAAATAAATGAAAAGCGTTTTATTCTGGACAGCTAACTTGCAAGGAGACAGGATTGAGGAACTGAATGTTTTTATCTGATTTGTAGTAAGAGGTAACTTCAGCCCCTGGGCTAACAGAGGTTAGAATGTTCTGGACTGGTAGAAGAACATAACTGTCACCCATCTTAACTGGACATCAGACAGTGAAGATCTTAATGCATTATCCTGTAGTAGTTGGCCAGCAGATTGTTCGTGGTAAAGCACACTGTTGCAACTTGTTCTGTACCGGCCTATGAAAGAGAGACAATTTATTTCTCAGGAACAGAAAAGGTTAATCTTAAAACTAGTGATGGATAATTTTGAAGGAAAATAATTAAGCAATGACAGGTGTCCCTTAAGGCAAGAGAGTATTTCTTAGTGGAAAGAGACAACAGCTGAAGTTTCATTTGATAAAACCTAAGTTGATCTTTTAAGTGAGATGGATCTACATAATTATTACTGTAGCATTGTCAGGAATCCTGAAATATTGGCAAATACTAAATCTTTCAGAACTGGTAAAATTATATGCTTTTATGAATAGGTATTTCTGTTGTATCTTCTAAGCTACGCAAACAATGCAAGCTCCTGTCTCTCAGTTCTTTAGACTTGCTTACAGATGTATTTGCTGACAGAGAAGAGTATGGAGGACATCTGTTCTGATTATTATTGTTTTATCATAAATTGATACTAGGCAACATCTTGCATGTCTTTTCAATTAGTGACACTTCTTTCTGAGCAGTGTGGTAAGTGAAAGGCTGACTGGTAATTACCTTGCCATATCCATTCTTCCCAGTCCATTTGGATTTTCTTTGCAATCAACTTTACTATATTCCACAATAATAGTGAAATATAACAGCCTGAATTGTGAGCACCAGATGGACTGCAAAGCTGGTCAGCCTTTTTCAGATAAGTCTGTGTCCAGATTAGCTATCTCTGCTGCTTTAGTATTTGTATAGGTTTTCAGCATGTGTCATGCTTCAAAACAGAGACTGCTTCATTCCTGTGCTAAAAGAACAGTGATAAACAATTTTGGCAGTAAGGTAGAGAAGTGTAACGTTCCAGTTTCACCTCTTGAAATACAAATAATAGTTTAAAGGCCTTCAGCTGTACAGAAGGGAAGACATATTGGTATTTTAGATGTTGGAAGACATAATAGCAAGTTGCATAGCTTTCCAAAAACTTTAGAGCTGGTTTAAGGCATTTGGGTGAAATGGAAAACTTGCTTTATTTTTATTAGTATTACTTGTGATCACAAACAATCATTTAGTTCCTTTATGATGATAAATGTGCTTAAGTTGGAAGCAGTAGAATAAGAATTAAGTAGTCTTCCCCTGTGAAGTCAGCTGTCAGTTTGAACAAGGTACAGTATTTGTGGCTGACTGTGTCCTGTGGTGTTGTCTTATGCTATTAACCTCCTACTGTGGTTTACACTCAAATCTGATGTAGCTTAAACTGACTTGTAAATATCAAGTGCTTTGAGACCTCTAAGGATGAGAGAAAATAAAGTAGATATAATATAGTGTGTCATAAATACTATCTCATTTATGGAATAGAAAAGCAGATAAGGGGTGGAAAGCTCTGTAAGTGCAGGAAAAAAGCCTTCTGTATAAAGAATTTTTCCTGTTGTTTCAAAACTTCTGATCACACATGAGCATTTTTAAATCATAGAATGTAAGAGGCAAAATGAATGCTGGTTATCTTGATTTAGCATACTGCATATGGAAGGAGATTATTTTTTTTAAGATCAAGGCTGAACTTTCAATGTCTTGATCTTTAGAACAGGTAGGTATCACTGAGCTTAACAATTCTGTCTGGTAGCAATCACATACCATTTGTAAAGCTGGAACTTTACATTCCCGTATTCTGATTAAATGCTGAACACACAGTGCAACCCTCAAAAACAGTTGTCAGTTCATGATGCTTGCACCTGTGGAATTAGCTATTTGAAGCTGACTTTGCACACTGAAGATGTTAGACTTTCTGCCCTCACTGTAGAGTACACAATCTACATGTAAAGAAAAAAAGCTGCAGAGGTTACAGTTACTGGCATGACTGCATATGGAACCTCTACTTTAGCCAAATGCTCTATTTCTGATTCAAGGACCAAACTCAGGTAAACTTAGTGTCAAGCCACAAGAAGTAGTATTCTTGTTAAATATGTAGTAAGTGCTTTAGCTCTACTTATTGCAACTTTTACATTATTAAACATTGTAATGTGTTCTTTTGAAGACTCTTCATGGTGCCATTTAGATTGTTTTGTTGGGGGTGGGGAAATAATAAAGAGGTTTTATAGGTTGAATTTATGGATCCCTGGACTTAATGGTTGGTTGTGAGATAGTGATAAGCCTGCTGAAGGATGCATTTTTGATTCATAAGTGATAGATTTGTTGTTGTTGTGTAAGTGACTAGATATAGATAGACTCTGTAAGTTCACACTTGCCAAGTATTTGAATGGGTAGACAATTTTGTAGTTATCACTAGTCTAGTTCTTTGGGTTCAGTCTTAACATACGTATTTCTGTTTAAGAAAATTACCATTTTTAATATATAATATAGTAGAGTTCAGGTCCTTTTAAATATTTTTAAAAGGCTACTTCATACTAAAAAAGATTCTAAACTTATTTCTGTAAGCATCAGTCAAAAAAAATGTTTCTGTATTTGTAGCTTCAGAAACAAACTTGTAGCTACAGCAAGGTGCCAACAGGAAAAAAGCATTTGCTTAGATGTGTGTCCTTAGAGTAAATCATAAATGTTTTAGCTTTAAGGAATGATGCTGGCCAAAAATCTTCCAGTTTTTGTACGTTGCATGTGTCCCAGTGAAGAAAAGGCAATGCAATCAACTTAGCACCCTAAGTTAGGAGAAAATACTGCACTTGAATTGTTAAGGCCTGGAATACTTGGCTGAACAGAACTGCAGGATCAGAATTACTCAATCTACTTGCATTGTTCCACTGTTCATTAGCATCTTTTAAAGGCTAGAGTTCAGAATTTCAAAGCTAGATGACTGCTGTGCAATCTTTTGGCATTAGTAGGATTTGTCTCTTAAGCTGAGTTTTTTTGTAGTTTGTTTTGGTTTTCTTTTTGTTTAACAGCACATGCCCTGAAATATCTCCATTGAAGTGTATTTTCTGAGAAAAAAAAAAAAAGTAAACACGCATTAATCTAACCAAACAAGAATTGTGACTTAAAGAATACATTATAAAATAGCATCAATTCTGAAATGCTACAGATTCAAAAATGTATATCTAATCTTAAATCTGTTATCGTATTTTAAAATATTTAAATTTATTCGAAGAGCTGTGACTAGAGCAAAGGCAACCTCTGAGAAAGTACCCAGTGTAGTAAAATTAGAGTTAATAAGTGTTGTGGTATGAGTTGATAAAATTGTGTTGTTGTATTTCTTCATTGTCAGCACAAATCCTTGTTTATTAAAAATTTAGCTTGAAGGAAACTTTAATTAATTACAGGTTCAGTAAATCCTGACTAGGATTCTGCTGTGGTGTGTTTACAGTGAATGGCCTTCATGTGCCTATGTTTCACTTCTGTTCTCTCTGCTACCTGACAATGTGATTTATGGCTGCTGTTTTCTACCAGTCCACTGTTTGCCCTCTAGGAGGGATTGGTCTCTGGAGCCTCCATAATAACAGCAGCACTTCCACGAAACATCTTTTAATGACAACAGTGTAGCATTCTGTAAGTCAGGCTAATTGCAGACATACCCTATTAATTGCAAAAACTAGGAGAGGTTACATATTTTACAAGCTTTTAATTTGAAATCGCCTGAGATTATTTGTCTTAAGTGTTTGGGTAAAGATGTCTACAATATTCTATGATAGGCCATTGCTGAGACTCCAGGACATGGTTGCAGACTATGGGCAATGTACCAGGTAGAATTAAGCTTTGAATGTCCACCCCTGCCCAGAAATCCTACACTGGCTGTAATACAAATTATTCTAAAGGCAAGATATTCTGTTGAGAATCATGGTGTCAACATAATGTGTCATGGTTTTATCAGGAGACGATAATCAGTAATTAGAAATCCTTGAACAGTTAAATGCAGAATTGTTTTTTTTGAAACTTGAGATATGTCTTTGAGCAAGAAATTTTACAATAAGAGATCACCATCTTAAGAACCATCTGTGTCTTAGCGATGGATTTTTTTTTTCCCTGTTGGTTTTGGTTTGTTGTGTTCTTTTTTTTTTTTTTTCTTAAAGGCATTTCTCGTAAGGGCTTTGTCTTTCCTTAAGCAAATTCTGTGCTTGTTCTACTTTTTTCCTCTACACTGGGTATGTTTGATTCATCCAGAATTGCCTCCCAGCCCATCATCTTGTGTTTAAGACTTCTAGATGAATATGTAGAGGATAAATGCAAGATGAGTCCCACATACTGTGAATCCTGTGGGAGGTGACACAGACTGTCCCTGCCCCACATAATTTACAGCTAAAAAGGCAGGTAAAAACTGAGGGAAAGGACCTAGCTTACAAGAGAAGCAAAAAATTTGAAAAATAATAGCAAATACATTAATTCTTCTAATGAGAAAGTTTGAGCAGAGTCTAGGATTAACCAAGCAGGTTTTTGTGACTGTTTTTTGGTCTTTCACTTGTTTTAATTTCCCTCTAACATCCTAGATTTTGCATGCTGTACACAAAGCTGGGTTGGGGAGGTGAATGTATGAGAACTTGAAGAAACCAGTTACTTTAATCAAATCTAATGTTTGTTTTTTCAGATATTGCCTTTAAAAACAAAACAAAACACTTTTTTTCTTTCTGGCCAGGCTTCAGGTCAAAGTCTAAGCTGTTAAAGTACAGTATTCAAGTGCTTCATTCTCTTACAGATGAGCTAAGAAACATATAACCAAAGTTTTGCCTATACTTATGTTCTTTGAAAAGTAGACTATATATCTGCTTTTTCAAAACTTTTTATATGTTCTTTGGACAGCAAACCTGTAGCTGAGTAGGTCTGCGTTTTCTGTCTCACTGTTACTGACAACGTGCACCTTCTGCTTTTAGGTGAAACTAATTCATGAAATTGCTTCATGCCATGGAATTTTAATTACGTCTTATTCATACATTCGACTGATGCAGGATAACATCCACAGATATGACTGGCATTATGTGATTCTGGATGAGGGTCACAAAATCCGAAACCCAAATGCTGCAGTCACACTTGCATGCAAGCAGGTACCTCACAAAAAATAAATGAAAGATTTTAAGGGCTAGGGAGGGAGGTACGTAAGTCCAATAACCTGTATTACTTTAGCATTAAAATACACGTTTGACCATTACTAAAAAATAAAAGCATAAATCACAAGGCCTGTATTTAATTTACTTAACATTTTAAATGTGTTCACAGAAGTAAATTTACAGAAGTAGGGCAGAAAAAAAAAATCAAATGTTAAATTGCCTAGTAACATACTATTGGGGATAAATGTTAGATTGCTGGTGTTCATTTGCTGCTTACAGTCTGTGGAAAATATATTGCAGAAAGCTGGGGGTTTTTAGAAATATGAGGCCATACATTTTAAAATAATAATTCATTGATAGTGAAATATTCTCTGAGAGAGGTGACAGGCTACATCATGAACCATGAAAGTAAATTATTTTTTTCTGTGTGTTTTTTTGACAATAGTTCCGCACACCCCATCGAATCATCCTGTCTGGCTCCCCTATGCAAAATAACCTGAAGGAGCTCTGGTCCCTCTTTGACTTTGTATTCCCAGGGAAACTGGGAACGCTACCTGTGTTCATGGAGCAATTTTCTGTTCCAATAACCATGGGAGGATATTCCAATGCATCTCCTGTCCAGGTAAATGCATCAAAAATACCATTTTGCTTGAGGAAACTTATGTTGCTTAAAAACTGACTTCTAAATATGTCTCATTGTATGTTCTAGACACTAACCTAGAAGAGAGTTGCATGTGCAACAGTGTCTTACTGCTATGTATGTGAAAAAGATTGTTAAATTAAATGAGTGTGTTTCATTTATAGAAGGATATAGCTTATGAACAATGTTTACTTGTCAAAAGCCATTATATTTAAATGTTTAAATCATTAGAAGTATTCTCTCATATAAAGATAAGCAAGTTGGGGTGGGAGGTGGCTTATCTCATATTTTTATCTGTTTCAATAGAATTTTCATGTTTGGTATCAAGCTTTGGCAAATTATGCAGAGGAATCTTTAAATCCAAACTAAAAATCTGCTTTTTAATTTTAAAAGCTAATAATAGGTATTGGAAGTCTGAAAGTAGATAAACTAATTTTGTAACCAAAAAATATTTTTAATATAATTTTGAATAAGTATGTCTATTAATCTTGTTAGTTCTGCTTCTCAGTATTTATGACAACTTAAACATTTTTTTAAATTAGCTGATAAATTATCTGCGTAAGAATCTGCAGACTAAGTTTCATATAAATACTAATAAACTTTTAGATATTCTTTGTAATGTTTTGCCCACATACGTTTCTAAAGTTTTTTCTTCTTGAATTTAAGTACTTTCCTTGTCTAAAGATTAGTAATTTACTAAATTGGACACTTTGTTTTTTTACATATCAATAATTTATTATATTCTTTGGTTTGCTTTAAGAGAAATGAAGGTATTTTTAGCCATTATGTACAGTTAATACCCATCTCACACATCCATTACCGATTATAGAACCATATGCTCCATTTAAGGCCAAAGTGACCTTTTGTTTCTGTGATCATGGGGATTTTCTTGTACTGATTTTTTAATAGTCTCAAGCGGGCACTAATCTTCACTTATTGTCTAGTAACCACCATTGCTGCAGGCTTCTTTTTTGATCTTCGGTATATATATTAGCAGTTTGTCATGTGAGTTTTGGCTCTGTGCAAGCTTATACTCGCTGCTTAGACTGGTTTCTAAAAGAAATCTCGTATTTCTGGTCTCTCTTAAATTCCACTAAATTAGGAAAGATAAATTAGTGGTATGTGAGGAGGACTTACATCATCGTTATTGTTGTGAACAGGAATTTTAATTGTAATTCACAGTGTGTTGAATATGTAACTGTAGATCCTCATAAATCATAAACCAAGCCATTTGGATTTTCCTATTACTAATCATGGAATTTTGCTTGTTCCTAAAAATTAGTAGCAAGACCTAAAATACAAGTTTGGCTTTTTCTTCCTTCTTCAGGTAAAAACGGCATACAAATGTGCCTGTGTGTTACGGGACACCATAAATCCCTACCTGCTGCGAAGAATGAAGGCTGATGTGAAAATGAGCCTTTCACTTCCAGATAAAAATGAACAGGTTTGATTATCTTTACTGTTAGATCTGAGCCATCTCCCACCCCTGTATCCATTATTTCATGGACATTTGGAAATAATTTGTGATAGTAGCAGATTAAATGCTGTTTTAACTAAACCTTAAGAGCTTTCAAGTTGCTTATTCTTTTCACCTGTTTCTGAGTATTAAATGGTCATTGTCTTGCAGGGTCTATGCAAGTACACTCCCATCTAATAAACAAAGGATAGGTGAAATGCAATCAGGCCTGTCTAATCCTGTCCTAAGTTACAGATGCATACAAATGAGTTGTCTGCAGGCATTTCCTATAGTGCATCCTCTTGGACACTGTAACATTGTTTCCTGATGTAAAACATTTAATTTGGGCAGCGGATAGTAGAGAAATAGTTGATGGCAGGTTTTACATACTGCAAGGTAGCTGGGCCTCTACATTCTAATAAATTTCCGAAACACTAGCCTTGAAACTTCTTTGCTCTTACTTAAGCAACTGAAATTTCTACAAATACTTGTAGTAATTATTGGAGTCTTCTGCCACTCATGTTTCAGCTCTTCAGGCTTTTTCTGTCCTCTCCCTGCTCTTTTCCTTCTTGTCTCCTCCCTCTAAAACAGAAGTAGATGTGCTAGTCTTTGAAAGACAGTGATGAAAGCTGCATAATAAATGAGTAGGCCATACTCAATTTCTGCTGTGTAGTCTAATGATGTTTTCTTTACTCAAATTTTGAATTTCTATATAATTTAAAGATTCTGGGCTATTTAAAGAATGCAATCATAAACTAACAATATTTCTTTTTGTTCTTGTCAATCAAAGGTTACTACAGAAGTTTTACGTAAGGGATAATGTTGGCTGCCTTGCAGGATGAAAGGAAGTTTTTTGTTCCATTTTAGCCCATCAGACCATCTGAAAAATTATTATATGCTCACACTCAAAGGCTACTGACAGAACAGTTTACATGTGCTAACCTAGTTTTCCCATGAGGTACTAAGAATTTGCAAGTGGTAAGGGACATAAGACACACAATGGAAAGCGACTCTATAAACACAGCTTTGAGAGAATGCTAACGTTGCACAGTTACCTCATTAAAACTGGAAAATGGCAGCACTTCAAAAAATAAAGCAAGTTGAGGGGAAAAAATAAAAACTGGGAAAGGATGCAGAAAAACTCATAAAACCCATCTTAATGATTGTGTTCATTCTCTAAAAATTCTAAGTCTTTTATTTCTCATTATTCCTATACAGTAACCTTTAGCTTAGTATTTCAGAATGTCAGACATCTGTGAAGCTTCATTGTAGCACATTGTAAAACTTCAGAATTTACTGTATTTGGAGTTAATAGTTTGGGCTTGAGCAGTTTGTTTGTTTTGGTAGGTTCTCTTTTGCCGTTTGACAGAAGAGCAGCGTCAAGTCTATCAAGATTTCATCAACTCTAAAGAAGTTTACCAGATTCTCAATGGAGAAATGCAGGTTGGCATTAAATGAGGTTAATGGCAGGTAATGAGTTTGATGGATAAAGGCATGGAGTGACCTTTGCTTTATTCTAGCAGGATACTGAGCAGAAAGGGAAGCAAACACACTGATCCCAGTTCTGGTTTTGTGCATTTTTTTAAATTTTTTTTTTTTCTCAGAAATGTTTTATGAAAATATGTAGAGGTAGTGATCCCTATGCAGTGGCATGACCAGATAAAAGTAGAAATGGAATGAGCTTCACAATATATGTTGGGAACAAATTATGGCTTATTAGATTACTTGCTGTAGGTAACTGTATGTATGCTTTTAACTGATTGCAAAAGTGAAGCAAAGGAAAAGTAACTTGTTCTGAGAGTACAGTTTAGTATGATAACTTTGTGGTGCAACAGTTGATGATTTCACAGTCTTAACATATGGCAGAGCAAATTGCAAGCATCCTTTTCATTGTCTTACTCTATGGCATCAAAAGTGGTAATTTTCAGCTTTATATATTAGTTCAGATAAGTTTATTCATCTGTTCTTTGTTATACATTCAGACAGGTATACAAGGTGTTTCTAAAGTTATCTACTAACATGGTGGGGGTTGGAAGGTGGAGCACAATAAATTCAAGTAACAAACTTGGTGGAATTTTTCATTTTGACTAGGAAAAATCTGACTGTGAGTTATAGATAGAGACAGTTTTTGCTAATGGGGAAATGGTTGCAGAATTACATTAACATTGTCACCAGAACAGGCTTACAACAACGAAAAATTCCACTGACCTTCTCTTGTACTGATTTTCTTTTTCTGACTTTCCATGAAATGAGTATTAGCTTCCATTGGCTTCTCTAAAGAGCAAACCACTATTAAAAAGAAACATGACTGAATTAATACATTTTTCTCAACCACAACCTATATGGGTACAAGTATTAGTCAATAATTTTTTTTATTTTTTTTTTCTCCCATATTCTTTAGATTTTCTCAGGACTGGTAGCTTTGAGGAAGATTTGCAACCACCCTGACCTCTTCTCTGGTGGTCCCAGAATCTTGAAGGGTGTACCAGACACTGAGGTGGAGGAAGTAGATCAGTTTGGATATTGGAAGCGTTCTGGAAAAATGATAGTGGTAGAGTCCTTACTGAAAATATGGCACAAGCAAGGTCACAGAGTATTGTTTTTTACTCAGTCAAGACAGGTAAGATGGGCTAATTCGTTTTACTTTTTACTAAAACTAAAAAGTGTGTATGTGCATCCCAACAAGACATGCAATTAGAACCACCTTTTATAGTGTCCTTCTCAGAAAATTAACATCTTACTAACAAAAATACCAAAATTACTAATGTCCTTGGAGACTAGTTCCCAACGTCCATGGGCTTTACTGGAATGATGCAGTGTTATGGAAATTTTGCCCAAATTCAATATACCAGCTCAAAGCTTGTATCAGCTTTACCCATATAATACCAGGCTGAAGCAGTGATGATGTATTTATTTTCTCTATGGGAATTCTCTACAGTTTCAGGATAAAATTAGTAGTTCACTCTGATTAGTGCATGTGCACATCTAATTCCCAGAATTGTGTTCTTTGGATCAGTAGCACACTGTGACCTTCATTTGTTTTCCCTATGTATTCATAATCTTATGTGGATTCCCTGGAATTCTTCAGCATTTACTTGGTCTTGAGTCCCTGGTTCTGGACTTTGCAAACCAAGCACAAACATTGCACTTTTGCATTCTGCAGTGAAAGCTACTTTCCCCAACACACATCCCCAATTCCATAAATTAATTCATTAATTTTCTCATTTAAGATTCACAGGTTCTTTATCATCATTTTGGATCTATGTATGGTTGGACTTGATGACCTTCAAGGTTCTTTCCAACCAGGATGATTCTGTGATCTTGTTTGTTTGACTGGCACTGCAGTTAGCACCTGAAATCCTTATGACTCAATCAGGTTGCTTAGTTTTCACATTTGGTTTTCTTTTGCAACAGATGCTGCAGATACTTGAAGTCTTTGTGAGAGACAGAAACTATTCCTACCTCAGGATGGATGGAACCACAACAATAGCTTCCAGACAGCCCCTTATAACAAGATATAATGAGGTGAGATGTTATATCCCACATACTAACGCCTATTAGTGATTATGGCAGACTTCTGACTTCTTGCATTCTCTTTTGGTTTGTTTTAAAATATACTGCTTCAGGTTTGAGACACAAATCTAGTGAGTTCAGTCAAATGAAGCCACTTTCTTTGTGGGGAAAAAGTCATTATTTCTTTCACACTTAAGCTGGATTTTTTTGTAGGAAAGCACAGTTGCAAATGGGGAAAAGAAATGCTGTTGGCTAACAGTAAATGAAATTTAGATCACTTCTATTTGTTAAAAATGTGTTCCTTCTCTTGTCTTCCTTTGCATCTTTGCAAATAATGCCAGTAATAGAAGTATCCAGGAAATAAAAAATAAATAAATAAAAGAATCTTGACTTTGGTAATTCTTGCTGTAGTAAATTCTCTATTGTATTATAGGACAAATCCATATTTATTTTTCTTCTGACAACTCGTGTTGGTGGCATTGGAGTTAACTTGACTGGTGCTGACAGGGTTATTATTTATGATCCTGACTGGAATCCCAGTACAGACACACAGGTGAGTTTGGTTCATAACATTCCATTTACCACCTAAGTTGAAATAAAACTGAAGATTAAATGACATTTATTGCCTCAAATAGTGTTAAAGCATTGTGTTGCTCTTCCCTAAGTTGCTGTTCCCAGCAACAGTTGCTTAGAGTGCAGTTTCACTTCATGATTACTCTTGTGGCAAAGCCAATTTAAGTGGTTCCCACCACAGCCCCTTTATGCTGCTATACCTTACCACTCTTCGGTATTGTCAATTCATATACTCTGTTTAGAGTGTAGCCAAACAAACAATTGAAATAGCCTGAGGTTTTTTTGTGTTGCTGAAGGAAGGGTATAGCTGTGCAAACTCTTGAACAGGCATGACTCTATGGTTGCAATACAGGGTAAGAAAAGGAGAGCAAGTGTTGCTTAAATTGGCTTTGTCACTAAATAATGATATGTAGCTATGCCCTTAGAAACTACTGTTAAGCCAGTACCTTAAAGAAATGTTTTTTTGTAGTGTGATGAGGCTCTGGGTTATCAGGTCCTTTAACAGTATATGGAAAAAAAAAAATATGGAAATCCTGTAAAACTCTGAGATCTGCAAGTGTGTAGTCTGACCTAGAGTGCTCTGTTTTAGCACATGGTTCAAGTTGTTTGTAGTAAAGCTTTCAGTCAATAAAAAAGTTCAAAGGCAATGTGTATGTTCAAGCTGCATTATGAAATAGATCCCTTTTGGAATAAGTAAATATAAAGGACACATTCTAGATATGAGTTCTGATTTTAATATAATTGATTTTTTGCATAGATTTCTGGGTACAATTGTAGACTTGTCTTTGCACATATGTAAACTTTCAAAACTGTTCCCCTCTCCTGCTGAGTTAGTTGTCCTAATGTTAAAGAAATAGCACAGCCATGTAACTTATTGAACTCTATGTTAAAATACATGGCTAAGAGGCTGATGTCCAGTAACCAAACCTTTTCTGTTCCAGGCTCGGGAACGTGCTTGGAGAATAGGCCAAAAGAAGCAGGTGACTGTGTATAGGCTTCTCACTGCAGGCACTATAGAAGAGAAGATATACCACAGGTCAGTCAGAATGATTCCTTGCTTACAGCCATATGCTCAAGAAAATGTTTGTAGCAAATCTGAGATGGTGTAACAGGAACATACCTGTGCATGCACACACATGGCTTGAAACTTCTGATTTTGGTCATGATGGGCACATCATGGAAAACTGCCTAAAATTTCTGGCAAGATGTAGGCATTCTTCTAATATTACGCTCCCAGCTACAGGGCTGTGCTGCCTTTCCAGTTCCAAGACCCACAGGCTCAATAATACTCCATTAGTCTGTTCCAGCAGCTGTGTCCAGCACATCCAAAATTCGCTGTAAATGAGAGAGTATGAGGTGCAGACAGGAAAAAAAAATTAGCCTCTTACTAAGACCATGAAACTCAGTAAGTCTGAAATGTAAATTGAAATCAAGAAGTTCTATATATTATACTTAGGATATATAAAGATGTATGTGGTGCATACATCCACTTACTACTCTGAAAACTCAATTTTATTTTATTTCCAAGTCATTCCAAAGTGAGAGGATTAAATCCCAAGAACCACAAGGCATATTCATGTTATTTATTCCAAAATGTAGCTAAAGCTTTAAAGTGCTTGTATTTTGAAATCAATGAAATCTTTTTGGTTTGCTTTCCCATTCAGTTTTCTCAGTAGTTAGCTTCATTCACGTGAATCCCAAATTAATGTAACATGGGAATCCTCTGTCTAGGCATTATTCTTTAGAACTTCGAAAGTACAGATGAATGAAAAGCTCTAAATAATGAAATACCAACACTTAGAGTGCCTTTTAAAATTTCTTTTACCACATGGACACAGTATCCACTGGTGCTTGGCTTTTGTCCCTCTGGCATGCTTCTGTTCGAACAACACTGACCACATCAAGGAAGTGGACTCTAAAGGTCAGAACAGCCATCAGAAATTAATTTATTTCCAGAACAGTGCCATAGACTTTGAACTTTAAGCTAAAGTTGTCTTTTCACCTTGCCTGTGTTTTTCTCCCTGCAAATAAATGATCATCCTTGCAGGAAGCTATGAAGCTCAGTTAATTCTTAAAAACTAAACAGTCTTCTGATGGGTGCAGTACAGTAGCTGCACCCTATGTTTCAACTTAGTTTTTTGCAAATTAGATTGAAAAAATTTCGCTGTTTAATGCCAGTGGCACCAAAACCATGGTAAAAGCACTTCCTGAGAACTGATTTCCCGCTCTGTTTAGGGATGTTTTTTTGTACAGGAAAATAGTGTCTGGAACTTGCAGTCAACAGCTATGTAGTAAAAACGCAGGATAGAAGTAGATTTACCAATAGTAGAAGATTTTTTGGAGCTTATTCTCCCCCAGATTTGTTCCTCTCAGTCTTCTGTGGTTGGGCTCTTTTCCCTTCTCCTCAACAAGTCTGGTGACTGGTTGTCATCCATTCACCGCCATCAGACTGAGCTGCTCTGCTGCTTTTGGTTCCTTCAGCCAGTTGAACCATTCAAATGTCATTTTAACAAGCTCTTGTTTTTCTTTCAAGGAGGTTTATGATAGTTTTATTGTTATATATGCAAGCTTTACAACTGTAACAGATTAAAAAACAAAAATAAAACAAAAAAACCCAACAGCTGTGAAGTTATTTATTGCTTAGTTAAGGGATGCCTCATAGGACATTTCAGGATGGTGGTTACCTGTTGTGTTATGGGGCTGTTGCAAAACAATATATCCCTGTGTTTAACAATTTAGCTGGCTGTTTGAAAGTTACAAACTCAAGATTGTGTTTTGGAAACTAACATCATCTTCCCACTGCTTAATTGTTCAGCAG
>NW_009953694.1:1091681-1102415 GCF_000747805.2 Chaetura pelagica | reverse complement strand
CAGCAGGGTAACATTTGTGCAAATACAGTTTGCTGTTAAAGTACTGTATTCAGTACTTAAACATTGTTAGACGTTGTTTCATGCACAGTTACTTTTTTTTTTTCTTTTTTAGACAAATCTTCAAGCAGTTTTTAACAAACAGAGTGCTGAAAGATCCTAAGCAGAGACGCTTTTTCAAATCCAATGACCTTTATGAACTTTTTACTCTGAGCAGCCCAGATGTGTCTCAGGGGACAGAAACAAGTGCAATTTTTGCAGGTACAATTTTTTTTCTATTTGTTTAAAAGAAAAAATGTTTGAAGTGTTTTAGAAATGGATACTAATTGCGTTCATCCTTCAGGTACTGGTTCAGATGTTCAAGTCTCAAAACACCAGTTGAAACAGAAACTGGAAAAGCCACCTGATAACAACACTTCTAAAGGTGATCTCCATCTTAAAGAAAGTAGCTCACCTATGTACAGCAAGTCATCCAATTCCTACTCAGCTGCCTACATGACAGATTCTTCTTCTAAAGCAATAGAGACAAGTGAGGAAACCGAAGGAAACTTGGAAAACTTTGGCCAAAATACCTTTGCAAAAGATGATAATGTACAAGCTGATACTAATATACATTCATTGAATAAAAGCAAGGAGGAAAGCTTGGAAAGAGCTGACAAATCTGTGTCCCAGACATTGCCGGATGATGCAAGGTCTTCAGAGAATGCCAAATGTCTGAACACTGTGGTAGCTGCTGAAGTACATGGAGCAGCTAATGTAAATGCCAAGGGAGTTTTTAGTTTTACATGTGGCGCAGCTGCCTCATGGGAAAAGCAGGCTGATAAAACTGAAGATAGGCAGTTAGATAGTAATCATTATAAATGTACTTCAAAAACAAAGCACAGCGTGAATATGCTGTCACATGAGAGCCACAAAGATAAGTCTAAGAAGAAACATCACAAAGATGCCAGGTTTGAAGGAGAGCGCATTCCTCATCTAGTGAAACAAAAACGATACAGAAAGGAGAACAATGAAGAGAAGGAGGAAGACTCAAAAAAAAATGATGATTACGTCTTGGAGAAACTTTTCAAAAAATCAGGTAACAGTTGTTATTTGGCCACCAACAGTGTTGAACTGTTTAAACAGAGGTATATAAAACTTATGCAGGTGAGAGAAGGAACGATTCAACTACTGTGATGGTTAGAGCTACAACACAAAATGTGTTTATTCTCTTGCTGTGGTGAAACATTAAAATGTTGATCATTGAAGTGCTCTGGCTCTGAATGTGCTAAGTAACTTGGCACAGACATTTCACAGAGCTGTAACCTTCCAGAAGCACTTCTGGATATGGAAGTAATACAGTATGTATTCTGGAAATAAGGATGTAACAAACCTTCATTTGCACAAGGATTTCACTTCTCTCTGTCCTGTCCATAACAATAGGAATGATCAATTTACCCACATAATTGTGGAGTCTGTTGTGAATAATAACCTCATCAGCACACCAGAAGTGGTTTGCTGTCAAACTGATTGCTTCGCTGATAGAATGGGTTTCTCTTAGAAATTATTATACTGAAGTGCTGAATGTAATCAACCTGAAAGAGGAAATGTGGTAGTGACATTCACTTAAATGGTGAATACTTAATTTTACAGATAACCATGTATATGAGCGGATGTCCTTCTTCACCTTTTCTTGCATCTTCTGGTTTTAGGAGTACACAGTGTTATGAAGCATGATGCCATTATGGAAGCTTCTAGCGCAGATTATGTGCTGGTGGAAGCAGAAGCAAACAGAGTGGCCCAGGATGCCTTAAGAGCCTTAAAAGTCTCCCGACAGAGGTGTTTAGGAGCTGCTTCTGGTGTGCCAACCTGGACAGGCACGAGTGGTCTTTCAGGTGCACCATCAGCAATAAAGTAAGTTCAGTTCTCACACTGCTTTTCCAAAAACAGAACAGTTCCTTAGGATACTAAGGATTTATCTTTTTTTTCACTTGGTATGTGCAGTAACATGTATCAAAGTTGAGTTTCATGTTTTATTTTTAATGAAGATACGAAGGTGTATTACAATCCTAGGAAGTCCATTCTGAAGTACAAAGAAAGCATTATTGTTGCACAGTAAAGGGAAGAAAATTTGGCACAGGGCTCTTGAGAACCCCAAAATGCAAACCCAGAAAGTGTCTTCAGCAAAACTGTCCTGATCATTTTGAGAAGGATGTTTTATGGAGTTAATTCTTTTTGTGGGCTTTTAGGAGTCGGTTTGGTCAAAAAAGAAACCCCATGCTGCTTTCTTCACATTCCATTAGTGCATCACCTGCAAAGAAGTGCAAGGTAAGAGATGCAAGCTAACATTTCTCTTTTAACAGAAATGATGTATGTGAAATGTTCTAATGTATGCAACAAACCTGTACTGTAGATGTCTCATACCCATTTGTCACATGATTATGTGAAATTCTAGGATTTTTAGTCACCCATGAATTTGATTTCCCATGTATTTGATATAGCATCATGAAAGTCTCATTTGATACAACAGTAAAAAATTCCAACATGGTCTGGTTATCTTTCTCAACACCAGCAATGCTTTTCTTTCACTTCCTACATTCTACAGTTGAGACCAGAACATAGTACTTCTTTATTGTGGATTTCAGATTCCTAGCTTCTGCATGTTCAAGTTTATGTCTAAACAGCAAGCAGGTTTTTAACTGATTCTGGGGATCTCTAAATGCAACTTTCTCCATAGTGTGTATGTTTATTTGCAGGATGCAAATACAATAAAGAAAGAAAATGTGAAGAAGTGTAGTTCCAATGGGCACTTTGATGGAAAATCTGGAGAATCATCGTCCAGTGCACTAGACTCTTCATCTTTATTAGCTAAGATGAGGGCAAGAAACCACCATGTTTTACCACAACAGAGAGCGAATGAGGAAGATGGGAATCATCAGCAAGCACCCACCCCAGCCCCAGGTTCCACAGAATACGATGAACTGCTGGTGGACATGCGTAACTTCATAGCCTTCCAGGCCCGCGTGGACGGTGAGGCCAGCACTCGGGAGCTGCTGCATGAATTTGAGTCCAAACTGCCTGCAGCGCAGTCCTGCGTCTTCAGAGAACTCCTCCGCAACGTCTGCACCTTCCATAGGAACCCAAACGGTGAAGGCATTTGGAGACTAAAGCCGGAATTCCGCTGACCTTTGTCAAGGGAAGCACCTGTCTGTGCCCTGCCACCACTCTCCTTTCAAAGACACTGTTTGTCTTTTAAAATGAGGAATTATTTCATTTTCATTATTTAATAGTTGACTTGAGCAGTCAGTGGTGCAGCACTTGTTGCAGGTTCAGAGCTAACTTAATTTCTGATTTACACTATATATGAAAGTGCCACCTACCTCATAGATTAAACAATACAAAATATCAGCACCTTTTCTTTAAAAGAAATCTTAATATAAATAGAATGAAAAATACATGATGACTTTTTACTGCAAGAGAAACCATGGGTATTGCCGTGGGTTGTAAGACTTTTATTTGATTTCTGTGAAATTCCAAGAACTTAGCTCTCCATTTTCTGTATGTTACTTGAATGATCACAGGGCACACAGTGTACCATAAAAAAAAAGAGGCAATGATAGTGGTCAGCTTGAGAGATTGGCTTGTACTAACAAGTGCATCAAAATGATTGTATGGAACTTTTAACATCAGTGAGAATTTTGGTTTAATTATGGTGCTTTCATTGTTGCCACCATCTAGCATATACGCATCGTAACTTCCATCACTAATTAACTTGGGAAATAATTCTACTGCCATGGAGGCTTAATCATAAAAAATGGAAAGCCTGGCAGGATATTGAGATGACTGACAGTTGATAATTATTGAAAACTTATTATATTACAGAAAAAACACACCATAATGATCAATTCAGTGACAGTCCCATACACCACTGACAATTGCTTAGTACAGTATTTCTTACCACTCAGGTGACAGTAACTGTTACATTTGTCACAGGTTGTGACTGATAATTGAAATCCCATGAAATGTTCATGGGTCTTACTGTAATTTACATTAAAAACTTTCCAGTTCCCTGTTAACATTTAAAAATTGTATACCTTGACAAATACTAAGATGTTAGTTGGTCAGATGTGGAATGGTTTCACTTCTTTTACTAAACATAATTGCTTTTGGCCAGAGACATAGTTGAAACATATACTGAAGTTTTAGGTCATAGCTATTCTGTAGCTAGGTAAAATCTGTGTTCCTGACACTCAGACAAATTCTAATCCCATTTTCTTCCAAGGAAGGAAGAATTGGTTTATTTGTAGCAAACCCAGGTACTACCTTGGGTCTGTCTCCAGGGTACTAGTGTGCTGCATTAAGGAAATCTGGAGGGTAAAAAAAAAAAAGGGTTAGATTTTGAGAAGGAAACCACAGTCTTGCAGGAACATTAAATTACTGTATGGATTAAACTATGAACAGTTAAATATGCCTGATCTTCCTATCCCTAATCTCTTGAGAAAAGAAAAAGCTGAGCTACTTTTAGGGGTTTTTTCAGTGTAACAGTATCTTGTGTACTTCAAGTGAAAGTACAAATATGGAAAGATGAATGGTGAAGGAAGAATACAAACTGTTACTTTGTTCTTGTAAAAAAACCACAAACCTTTAAGATGCTTCCAATGGCTTTGCCTCTTGGTTTTGCTCAGAGATGTGCAAAAAGTGTTGCCTCACTGTTTCAATAATTGGTCAGTTGGCTTTTCACAAATTGGAGTTGGAGAGGGCAGACACTCCAATAACCCATTTCTTCATGGCATCTGAAGTTGGGACTGTTGCACCTTTTCCTGACATCTATTTTTCTGATCCCATTTATATTCACTTGCATTCCCTCTTGCAGGAGAAAGATGAAAACAAGAATCAAGGCTGCAATTACAAAATGCCTCAAAAATTGTATATCTGTTGCTATGACTTAAAAAGGTTCAGTAGTGAGTTAAAATAAACCAATTTTACTGTTCTCTCCAAAGTTGTGGGGAATTTTAATTGGTTTTGTGTTTCATGCACCCATGCATCCCTATGCCTCAGGAACAAGCCAGGAATTCAGCTGTCAGCAAAGCTGCTGTTGTCACCACAGTTCTGGTGTCCTCTTTTATTAACTGCTTCCAGTCTCAAAGACAGTTCCTGTACAAAAGAAGTTTGCGGCTTCTCACTGATTTGTTAATGTAAATAGACTTGCATGTGCTTTTTATAAAACCTTAGCTTTTATGGACTTATTAAACAAAACCAAAAGTCTGGTTTACAAGTCTTCTTTGGGGACACGGAGAAGAATGGGCTGGGAGAGCCATGTTTTCCTGTATTATCTGCCTTTGACTAGATGATTCATATTACCTTTAAGTACATTTCCATTTTTCATACAACTTCAAAATATGCACCCTAACAACTAGATATTTTCCAGTACTAGCTTTTGTTTAAAATGTGTAAAAGACCGAATAAATATTAGTATAATACTAAAAAAAAAAAAAAAATTAGAAGTATTTTGTCTTAAAAGAGTATGTGATTAAAGCTCTGCAGGTTGATTTATAGGTAAAAGTTACTTGTTTTTTTTTAGCTTTGCCTATGTAAAGTGAATTCCTTTCACATATTAAAAAAATACCTGCAACAAATCCAGCTTAATTATATTGCATAGTCAAACATGTTTAACATTAAATAGTTTATAGATATGTAATATTTTTAAAGCTTGTATTTTAGCCTTCTCAGTTTCCAGGTATTCAGTGCTGCAGTTAAGTAGTTGGTACTTTATTTGTGCATGATTCAAAAAAAAATCACTCAACTGGAATGTTTGTGTTTTTAAAATTTGTTTTCTTACTTTGGTAAAAAGGAGACAAAGAACAATCAAAATACAGATGTTAATTTAGGAATCCATTTTTTTTTCCTGTAAAGATGCCAAAAGCTGAGCACTGTGCTGCTCCAAAAATGTCAGACCAATGTAGATGATGTGACCCTACTACCCACAGAGCTCAACAAGACAAATGCAGATGAACAAAAAACTGGAAAGCAAAAACTTAGAGAACAATCCAAGTGGTTATTGCGATGGTAAACTGTGTAGGTAAAATGTGCTACTCTGGTATTTTGACAGCAGACGTGAAAGCTTTCTATAATTGTTCCTACTGGTTTCAAACCATATTTGTAAAGGAAGAGGGAGCGGTGGTGGTAAGAACCCTCTTGCCTTGTTTATTAGGATGTGCCCCCTCATTATCCTGGCCTCTTATATTCTTCAAGGTTTTAATTCATCATTTTGCTGGACACTGAAGTCTTGTATAGCCAACCCACTCATCTCGGGTGTAAGAACTAAATTCTGACCCAGAAAAAAAGACATTCTGCTAAAGGGTAAAGGTGTTTGACTCTTCTGAACAATAATGACCCGCCACAAAAAAATGTTAGCAAGGTGCTAAATGGATAGATGGATAATAATGGTGATTAAAAATGGAGAGTAGTATTTTTAAACCCGGAAGTTCATAATATGGCTCAACTTCTTCCCTAAGGGCTCCACCACGTAGAGAATTGAGTCTTTACATCAAATAAATGTTATCTTCCCAGACTGTAGAGAATTGGGCTTTTGTATCTGTAAGTTTTGGCTTCAGATGAGTCACCTGTTGACAGTTGCACTCCAATCACATGGTTGATTTTGCTTTTGAGTCCAAGACTCCTAAATTGGGGTCATTTTTACTGTCTCCTAGTATTGCAATTCTCTGCTTTTCAGGAAGATACAACAGAAGGGACAAGACTTTCAGAAGGACTTGATAGGATTTTTGTTGTTGTTCATAAAATCCTGCAGCACTTCTATTCTTTGAGCTACTTAGTCATTAGGAGAAGTTTCTAGTCTCTTTGCTGTTGTAAATGCAGCTTCACTGACATGGATGGGTTGATGCTGTTCCTCAAGGACATAGCCTTCTGCTACGAGTGTTCATCAGAGCCAAAAAGTGTGTTATCTGAGGTGCTGCAAGTACATGATTGGCCATTCTCCAGTTTTGGTGTGCTTATTGATACTGCCGTATGGAAAGGACAGTTAGAGGTGAGTTGTGGCCCTGAAAAATGACAGACTGTTGCACAGGTTTTTGGTTGGTTTTCATAAATAATGATTTTGTAGGCTCTATTTTTGGCTGAACTCCAGATCTAGTTTGAGATGTGCTTTTCCAAAACTATGGAGGTATATGGCAATGGTATGGATGGCAATAATTGTAGTATCCATCTGAAGAGACCTTTGTGTATAGATTCCTCAGTTAAAGTTATATATGAAATGCATTTGGTTATACTGATGTTAGTTTGTAGTTGAATCAGGGCTTTTGTCCTTATCTACCAATTGATTCAGTTTGATAGTGAACAAATACTGCCAGGGGCTGTAATGCCCTATCTCTGGTATGTAAAGGAAATGTTCTTCACAGGGGGAGAATGTTTGGCAGTTGCTAAAAAATCTGTTCAGTAAACAATGGTACTACTGGGTAACAGTGTGAAGATGAGAGGGTGGAATCTTCATAATGGGATTAGTGGGGAGGGAGGGAATATTCCAATAGATTTTAAAATGTTACACATTGAGATTCGCATATGATTATATACCATACTTTCTTAGTGGCAAAAGTGTCCAGGCAGGCATCCTTTGGAAATGCTTCAGGAAATTAAAACCCAGTGCAAAGAAAACCTGGTTAGAAAAACAGAAATAATAGAGCATCCTATTGTCTAGATCATTAACTCAGCAACTGTAGTTTACACAAAACTATAGTACAAAATTGCTGAGAGTCCAGTTTATGAAGGGCTTCAGTAGGGCTCATGTTTTGGAGTCAGGATGTGCCAGCAAGTCTGCACTTGGGAGTTAATCTCCTCTGGGAGAGGTATTTATATATTATATTCATGGTAAAAACACTCTCTGCTACTTAAAGCCATTTATAATTTTCCTGTTACAACATTCAAGCTAAATGCTGAATATATGCTTGCTAACTCAGTGGCTCTCTTTATCTACTCAGCCCTCAAGGGATTGCTATTCTAGGTCTGGGGTGACGTCAACACTCCTACTTCACATGGTATCGCCGGTGTGGTACAGTCCTGTTCCATCAGCTGAGACTTAGAAGATTAAGCTTTCCTTAGTAATTCTTAACTTTTATTAGTGACCCTGGTTTTGCTGCCTCTACTGCCATTAAGGGTCAGGCATCTGTGTTGAGAAAGAACAGCCTGCTCTGTTCAGTAGTTTCTTATTGGATGTACTAACGTGAATTTAATGGGAGAAGGGAGAGTATATTCTGAGCTGAGGTCTTCATTTCTGAATGGTAGGTCCAAACTTGCTAAGGTTCTGAAATGCATAGTGAAAGCTCCCAAGTAAATGTTGCTGTGCCTACTAATGATACTATGTGATAACAATGTTGTGGAGTTTTTTTTCAATATTGCTGTCCCATATTAATTATAATGGCATAAAAACGATGTGGCAGGCTACATAATAAATCCCACCATTCCTACCTGTAAACTATACCTAAAAGCCAGATTATTTTGAACTCTTCAGACCCTCTGAGCTGTTTATCCACTCATTTGAGAGAAGGAAAAGCGATGCCAGTACTGAACTCTTTAAAAAAATCTCCTAAAATTTAAGTTGTTAACTATTTATCACAGTTCCCTACAGATTCCTTACTTTTCCTGGACTCCCAAAGCCATGCTGCTCACAACATGCAAGTTGAGAGAACCTATTTTTATTGTACAGAACAGGGAGGCTGAAGCCTTGCACTAATTGCAAACCAGTATGTAGTATCACCAGTGGAGCTATGACCAGCTCCTGCATAAGGCTTACATAAGTGGTGAGTCATACAGCCTTACGGAAGGATAGGGAGAGAGGCTTTCATTATATTGTTTGCCTAATCAGAAATATGAAAATAAAAGAACACAGCACTCAGTGGGTTATGTTTGGCTAACAGTAGGCTGGAATTTCAGAAGTTGTACTACTATGATTGAGGCATTTCGTTGTTTGTGGTCCCAGCTTATATTAAACAGAGAGGATTTTTTCATAAATCTTTGCCTCTAGGGCAGAGTTAAGGTTGTTTGGGAACTGTAGCTGTGTGTTTCCACACATTAATGTCTGAAAGCAGCACCATGGGAGTAGAAATGGAGGTACATGCCTAGGGAGGATACCAGGAGTAAATGAAGAGGCCCAAGGGCAGGGTAGGGATTGTGAGGATAAGCATGTAAAGAAGCAGTGGAGTGGAAGCAAAGCTTTTAGGGTGACTGAAAGTAGTGATGATTTCTCATATCTTACTAGTCTCTTGGTACTCTCAGGCAGGTAGTTGAATAGATACTACTTTATCCAACACTGTTGCAAGCCATGAGCTGAGATACCTACAGTCCTTAGAAAACAACTGGAGAGTTTTGAGGATTGTAGCTGTCTATAGCTTTATGTGCAGCAACAGTGCACTTTTTACTGGTCTAATGAACCCATCATAGTTTCTCATTTTCCTCCATCAGTCCTCTGCACCTCATGTGGCAAACTAGATTGGCAAGCTTGTCTCTTGGTGGAAAAAAAAAAACATAGCAATAATAACTATCCGTTTAAAAAAAAATAAATAATTTTTTTTTCAAACGTGGCTGCAATAGCTGAAGGCTGAACAAGTGACGGTAGGAGCGAGTCTGGAGCAAAGAGCTGCATGGCCCCGTGCACTAGGAACTTCAGCTTCAGAGCAGCAAAAGGTGGGTGCTTCCTGTAAAAGAGCTGTTTGAACAATCCAGATTAAACATTTTTTTTTTTTTTTTTTTTTTTTTCCTTCGACTCGTTCATTTAGGAGCACGTGGATCTGTAATCTCATTTGTCAGCACCTCATTCGCTTATGGACCCACATGCTTGCTCGGAGCAAGCACTCCTGTCTAACAGTGTGCCTAAGCAGTGGAGCCAGAGGACATTGCTACCTGTCCCGTAACCTACCTCCTTTGCTTTCCTGCCTGGAAAGGGAACTTGGGGCCATGTGGAAGCAAACAGATGCTGCTTCATGACCATCAGGAATGTATAATTGCTCCTCAGCAAGTTGCCAGGATGCCTTAAAAATTACGAGTGTGAAAGATGGCTTTGGGTTTGGTTTGGTTTTTGTTTTTTTTTTTTTGGGGGGGGAAACTTCATCAGCCAAAGTAAGCGGGGGAAGCAAATTTTTGAACACTGGCTCAGTTTTGGAATTATTTAAACCTTAACATTTTTCAGAATGTGTATGCCTAATTACTTCGAAAGTTGGCTGCTCTCCCTACACTGGAATCACAGAAACCCAGTCTGTCCCTGAACCCTCGCCCTGGGCAGGAGCGCAGGCAGGGAACTGTCCCGCAGCGCGCCCGGGTCCCGCCGGTACCGGGGCCCGCAACAGGGAATGCTGCAGGCTGCGGGGATGGATGATACTGCGGCTCATGCTCATTTTGTAATGTACGTTTTATTGCTGTGACAACGATAGGAAACAGCACCTGGGATCTGCAATGCCCAAATCAAGCCCTCTTTTTTTAGGTAAATTTACAGAGCGAGATTTTCACAAGTGCAACTTTCTCTGCAGACATTGGGCTCTCCCTGGAACGAGCAGCTCTCCTGGTTCACCCTCCCTGCGGATCACGCCCCAGCCCCGGCCGGCCGCCCTCTCATGTTAACGAGCGAGCGGCGATGCCCCATTGAGTCCTGGAGGGGCCTTAATGGCCCGGGAGAGGTGCGGGGCGCGGCCGCCCACCCCCCGGGGCAGCGGCCCTCGGGGCTGAGCACCCTGCCCTCGCACTGCCCTCGGCGGG
>NW_009953694.1:1077004-1091563 GCF_000747805.2 Chaetura pelagica | reverse complement strand
CCCGACGTCCTACCCCATAAGAAGCCACCCCAGTTCATGGTGGATCTCTTCAACAAGGTGGCCGACGCCAACGGCATCACCCGCGCCCCGGGGCTGCTGGAGGGGGACGTGGTGCGCAGCTTCGAGGACCGAGGTGGGCTGGGGGCTTAGCCGGGAGGTGAAGGAGCCGCGGCGGCGTCTGCCGAGCGGCCCCGTGCGCTCTGCCGAGCCCCTTCACCTCCCTGGCCCCCGGCAAGCGTGAGCAGACCCCGCCGCTGCTATGGAGAAGGCGGGGGTGCCGCTCAATCTGCGGGGTGTTGCGCCCTTGCTAAAGGAGGCTCTCTTCCAGTGCACGTGGACCAGCACCTCTTCTACTTCGACATCAGCGCGATGGAGAGGGGAGAGCAGATGCTGAAAGCGGAGTTCAGGGTCTTCAAGCTGAAGAGGACACACATGTCTGGAAGGTCCGACGTGAAACACTTTTGCAGAGTAAGTGAGGAAACGTTCTGGCACTTAAACACTGGTTATTTCATTTTTAATTATACAAAAACGAGCAGTGCAACCATTTGCTGCATAAACCGGCTCTATTTTTATTCGATTGTTGTGCTTTTTCTTTGCCTGCACTGCACAAAGAAGTAGACGGGAGCTTTTAGCTTTGACAGTAATGCTGTCCTTTGCACGCTGCAGCAGTGAGCTATCCCTAAAGAGATGTGTGTCAGACCTTTCTTAAACCATGCCGTACTTTCCTGGGGTTTCAAAAGTTTCAAATTCAAATAAAATTGCTTGAGCCACTCTAAAAAAATGGCAATAGCAATCTGGGATACGTAGGAAAACAGAACAGGTGAGGACTATAGTACCTGATCCTTTGGCATCAGGTAGGATCAGACTTTGCAAACCTGAAGGCAAAGATGTGAAGGAGCAGAAGACCTCAGCAGTGTCAGATGTTCAAAAGAGAATGGAAAGCTTATTTATTTCATAGTATCAAACAGTCTGGTAATGTTATCAAGCAGTCCAGTATCCTGCCTTTCAGCACACAGAGGAGTAGATGTATATACTGATAACTTGTTTTTCTGTTAAACTGTCTAAAAACTAATTTTTGCTTGATTTAGAATGAGAGTAGAGTTTTTCAGCTATGATGTGACTAAAATGTATGTTCATTCTCCTTGTCTTGGTAGAACAATTGTTTTAACTTCTTATTACTTTGTTGTATTGTTCTCATCAAGGTGGAAGTGTATGAGCTCTTAGAGAGTGGAGGTAATCCACAAAAAAAACATCTAATTGCATCAAGATTATTGTCCCTGTACACAGAAGGCTGGGAAGTATTCAATGTCACGCAGACAGTAAGCAGAGAATTTTGACTTCATTTTCATCCTAAATCTCCATTTAACTTCCTCTGTAGACCTCTTTTTTTGTTAGTTTCAAGGTTTGTTTTGCAGATATCCTTAAATTACAACAGTAAGTAGATGTCTTTCCATAGCAAAACAAAACAAACAAACAAAAACCCAAACAAACAAAACAAACATGGTTTAAAACATAAGGTTTCTTGGGTATAAATCTGTGCTCTTGAACAGTGTTTTTCATTGCCAAAGCTTTGTAATCAGACTGAACAGCATGCATAGATGATTGCCTGAGTTCTGTGTTAAGGCATTATAGCCCTGTTTGAGAATGGCTGTCCTTATCTTATTAGTCTGTAATTACAACAATTAGATGAAGTAAATTTCCTTCATTGAGAGTTAATTTCTTCAAATGCCATGTTTGTTATATTTAAATGAATTTTAATGGTATGGAAAGTCTGAAGAGTTCATAATTTCTGTTACTAAGATTATAATGAAAAATAAATTCCTGGGTAAAGTCAGAGAGGATTTATTTTAATGTTAATTTTAACTCCCTAGACTCATCTATTCACTAATCAATTATCTGAAACTATCTTCCTGTAAATGTAGCTTTGGGGAATGCATATGGTTTTCTCTATTTTTAAATACAGCTACACAGTTCCCTCACTTTTGTCATAATAATGTGTTCTTAGACTCTCGTAGCTTGTTGCCTGTTCCCTTTTTCTAATACAAACATTGCTTACTCATAATGCTGTAATAAGAATATTGAAACATTATTTTTTTCACTACCAGGTTTCCAAGTGGGTTGGAAATAGCAGCTCCAACCATGGATTTTTGATAACTACAACACATGTATTCAACGATAGAATTGAGCACAACTTGGTTAAGTTTGCCAAGAGCCTGGGCACTTCGCAGGAGAGTAGAAATGCTCTCCTTGTCCTCTTCACTAACAGTAACAAACGGAGGTCCTCCAGCTTTGTAGCCTCTTCCACAAGTAAGTCCACAAGATGCAGCAGCTGTTTTAGAAGATTAATTCCTAATTCATCTTCTATTACCTTCTACTGCCTCATATACACCTAATCTCAGTATTGATTTTCAGCATTCAACAGGTTTGAAGCTCAGCTTAGTCACTGATCACTTTGCTTGGATAGCTCTTGCCAGTGGGTCACCCAACATCTTTGTCACCTCTGTCCTCAAAGAACCTGTCTTTGCAGGAAATACTAATGTATAAAATGTAGGAGGAGTCTGATTTTGTTTGTAGAGGCACGGGAGTTCTATTATTTACTATTTATATTACATTTTGGGGGGTGAAATTTGTGTGAAAATTGATACATTCTGTTGAGACTGAAAAAAAGAACCTCAGTGACCTGGAAAACTTTGTGAAAATGCTGGTAAAGCAGCTATGGAGTTAAGTACAGTTTTAAAGAGTGGAATAGGTTGTTAAATAAGCGATTTATACTTCCCCATTCTTGGCTTGTTTTTAAGCACCTATTTAACGGCCTTGGCTAATTAGCATTGCCACTAAAGGCTGCTTTTATCGAAGACAACGCCCAGTGTCTTACCCTCTTCCATTGGTCTTCAGTAAAACCTGCTAAGGGTGGATTTTAGAGCCTGATAAACATAAAAAAAAAAGAAACTGGGACAAGGGGCAAAAATTACTCTGTTCTGGATTTGTAGGGTTTTCTGGTAAATTACTGAGTATTCACCTGGGAAAGAAACTAGGTGGGACTTGCATCAATATTAAGAACTATGTGGTGAAATTAATTTTAAAAAAAATAAAATTAGTGTGGCCTGTTTATTTTTCTTTTGCAAATAAAATAATTACAATCAGTCTTAGATCTCAGTTTAATGACCAACAAGCTTTGTGTGAGAAACTGTGCCAGAATGGAAAAACTGATTCCCATTTTGCAATGAAGAAACTCTCTGGACCTAGCTGTTGTTTTTGGTCAGTGAATCTCTGCTATTTGCTCTTCTGCTAGCCAGTATATCTGTGATTTTCAGTTTGTGTACCTGGATCTTGAGGTCTTCATGAACATTTTTGAAGGATTCTCAGCAGATACTTTAAGAAAGAAAACCAGTTGTCCATCAGGTTCATTCTCAAGCAGAGTTCCATAAACTTGATGGTACTTTTTTCATACCCAAAAATTGAAAAAAAAAATTGTAAAAATGCTACTGTACAATTACATGCTCTGTTTTTCAAGTAAATGGGTGATGTTATTGGGAGAATACCAGGGAAAGAAAGAGGCTGTGATCTTCGTACTCGGTTAGCACTGCTCAGTGTGATGTGTGTTGTGGAGTAGCCACAGTAAGACTGTTAATACCATGCTGAGAGGATTCAGCCCTATAAAGGGCCTGTGGAGTTCACAGGTTGTATTTAGTATATCAGTGAGCTTTTCCTTCATATTTCTGATAAGTTGTGCCCTTCCAGGCCACAGAGTGAAACTCAAGATCTGGCAGTTTATTAAATGTGGCTGAAATGGCAATTGAATACACATCCCTTCTGGTGCTTTAACAGTTTAAGTGTCAGTTCAATACCTAATCTGAAGACTTTGATGAAGATTTCATGCAGAATACTGTACTTAGGAAATTAATGTTATTTGAGACAGATTAACACACACCTTTCTTTCAGAACCAGAGATGAACCCTGCCAAAAATTATGCTTCACATGTGCCTCATGAAACTCAGGTTATCGAAAACAGCAACGCAGGCATGAGCAGGAGACCTCGAGCTGCTGCAATCCCTTCTGCCAAAAACCAGGTAACAACATGTCATCGAAGGGAACTCTATGTTGACTTCCGTGCTATTGGCTGGTCAGGATGGATTATTTACCCAAGTGGATACAATGCATTTTATTGCAGAGGAACCTGTCTCTTCCCCTTGGGAGAAAGTCTAAATGCAACAAACCATGCTACAGTTCAGTCCATAGTCCATACACTTAAACTGTCTCAAGATGTCAGCACACCCTGCTGTGTGCCAGATGAGTTGAAGTCCCTCAATCTCCTGTACTTTGATGACAAAGAGAATGTGGTCCTTAAAAATTATAAAGACATGGTGGCAACAAGGTGTGGTTGTCATTAGCAGGGCCCTTTTTCATCTGCATTTGGTGTGGACCTGGATTCACTTTCCCATTTTCTGCTGAAGATACAAGGGGAAATGGCACTTCAGATTACAAGACTGGAGAACCAGAAACCCAGCTCTGCTTCAAATACTTCCCTCGTCATGGCTAGGTGGAAAGGTATTTGAGACTGGCTTTCAAAGAGCTCTGGGAGAGTATGCTGACCTGCATGGAGAGCTCCGTGCACCAGAGGATACCATTAAAAACAGGAACTTTCTGTGTGAAAGACTTGGAAATTCTTGAGAAGTAATGGGCATAGCATACTACCTCAATTCAGGACAGACACGCAGGTCTTCTAGTAACACAACCTTATTTGGTTTGACTGCTTTCAGGGTGAGTGTTAGCCTAAAGTTAGCCCAGAGGCCTTGCTTATGCATTACCTGTAAATGTGTTTCTTCCCCCTAGTCTGTCTGCAGCTCTACCAAATGCAGAGACCTTGAAAGTCCCCTTGGCACTTAACAGCCTATCTGAGGGAACACACAAGTCAACATTTTTCTGGGAATCAACAAACTGGGCTTCTGACTCAGGGCTGCACCTCTGTATGATGGAAGGTCAGCCAGTCCCCCTCTTCATAAAAACCATTATCTTCCACCATGGTCTGCTGCAGCTGTTAGGCAGAGATTGCCCTTGTGTGTGTGTTTACACAGTAGTTGTGCAATGGGATTCAAAGCTGGGGTCAGAACCCCCATAAGTTTAGTAGGAAGAAAAATGACTACTAACCTTTGGAGGTCTGTGAGAACATACTGGATGCTAGCCTAGTCCTGTATCTGAGGCCAGTTTAATGAAAGGTACTCACTGGTTCCCTTCGTTCTTCCTTGAACCATAGCACATAGATTTGGAAGGGGTCCCCTGAATTCTTTCAGTCTTGCTCCAGTTTAATGCAGGCAACCAGCCCATTGCAGTTCCTCAGCCAACTCAGTTGTGATTTAAGCCTGCTTAGGTTTCTAGTCTACATTAATCCTTGAAGGAGGCTGACTCCTGTGGGATGAAACTTAATGGAGATTTTTTCCTCCAGTGAAATTGGAAAAAAAAAATATATTTAAATGTTTTTTTTCTGTAAATACCAATGTCTGTAATAAATTAATTTTATTTAAAACCCAAATACATGGAGTATATTAATTTAACCTGTATTATAAAATGTTAATTTTCAAATAAATATAATTTAATGCTGATTAGTTTGCGGGTTTTTTGTGCTGTAACTGAACCTGCTTCCTAGAGTTATGAATCAAATACTTTTCCAGAAAAGAAGGCATTTCCAATAGCTTCAGCAGGCACTGTATTGTGTCTTCTGACTCCATGTCAAGGAGAAAATAGATAAGCAGAATAGATCTGATTTCCTTCAGGGAAGATCCAGTAATTATTCCTGAAGTGAAACTTGCATTGAAGCCTCTTGTAACTCTCACTTGAGTTAGGCATAGAGATTAAAACCCTTCAGGGTTGGTTTCATGTGGAGTTTGTAACAAAACCTGTCTCATGGAGATCTTGAGTTTATTATGCTTGAGACGGTTTCAGTTTTCTTGGTGTGTAAAGCCTTATTTTAATGTAGATTGTGATATCTTGGGATGCCTTAATTAAACTTTCCCTAGGTTAGAAAGCCAGAACAAAAGAAATATTGTTATTCACAATAACTTTGTTATTGTTTCGGTCCAGCAGACCACATGTCAAACTGTGTGCATGTGAGCTGTACAGTCCAGGCACAGAGAGGCTCCAATAGGACTGAAAGTTTCAAACCTGCTGTATGTGCCCTGTGAGCAAAAGTGTTTGTCATTTCTGCAAACAGCCTGTCATCGCTGTGCTGACCACACTGCCTGGTGTTCAGAATTCCCAAACAAATGGCAAAAATCTTCCTCTGCCTGTGTAAAACTTTGGTGTGAGGCTGTGTGTGATGGGAGAGGAGTGTGTTTTGATCCTAGTATATGATCAACTTGGAAAAGTAGAGTATAAATCTATCTGGTAGCAGACTGGTGCTAATTGCTGCATCAGCCACGCCCAGCCATTGGATTCAGTGCCATTGGCAAGGAGACCTCGGAAAGCATAAAAGGTTGTAACCTCACTTTACTGGCTTATTTCCCAGGCTATTGTTTTGCATTTTTATCTTTTCACTTCAGAATTACCTGTGGTGTTTCAAATCTGTAGGAACCACACCTTGAGAGTGGGAAAATGTGCCTAGAGTGAGAGTCCAGAAAAAGTGGTTTCTGCATGGTTACTTCAGCTGATGTTGTTTGTGCATATTTTGGTAGGGGCCATAAGAACTGAAGCCAGAAGTTTTCACTGCCAAATAACGCTGGTGGGAGGACTGCATTTGGAACACACAGGCTGAGGCAGGTTCTGTGTCCAACATACTGCAGCCTTGTGTCTGTAACATGACAAATGTTTCTAGTACCATCAGCTGTGTATCAGCTGCACCCTTCACTGCTCAGCTCAGAGAATTATCCATTTTTTCTAGGATATCTTAATGGGTTTCTTCTTGTTTCAGATGCAGGAAAAGAAAAAATTATATTGAAAAGCAAGTATGATTAATAAATGATGGGCATGATAGCTAACATAGTGCTTACTTTCCTACAGTCAGTGAAATATGTACAGTCAAGATAGGAGAACTCAGTAGTTTTGCACACATTAAATTATTTTTTCTGCACCACTCAACTTAGTCTCATTATGCCCCATTAAACCATGATAATTAAAACAAAATATATTAGAACTGTTTATCCTGGACTTTGTAAGGAAATTAGGTTCATAATAATGCCAAGGGAAAAAATTTACACCAGAACTTGTAATTAGAAATACAATTAAGCACAAGTATGCCAGTGTTTTTTTTTTTTCCTGTTGTTTTTGGTTTTTTTTTAATAAAGCCACATTTTCTTATTAATCGACTGAAATAAGTAAGAATTCCAAAATAAGGCATGTTCCACTTTGGTGTGTTGGTTTATAAGATGGCATACCAAAAAGCAGCAGCAAGGTTTTGGAGGGAATAGGGGTAATCTGGAAAAGGATTGGTGACTCACATTTTGTGTTGATGTACTCTATTGCATTGTAATAGCAGCAAAAGAAAGCAGGGCTGGTAGCAAACCCTGTTGTGATCAACTCAAGAGAATAATGAGGAGCACATTTGACCCTAAAGAGCTCTCCTGAAACAAAAAGTGATGACTGTACGTTTTATCCGCTAGATGCCACCATGAGCATCGATACCCTAGAGACTGGAACTCATGGGTACATAGAGGAAAACCCCCACATTAAAGGACTGAGAGCCTTGCAACATCTTTTCCCTGCCTCCAGCTCCAAACCCCACCGAGGGCACAGCCACAACACGAGTGGGGCTTTCTGAGTCGGCTCAGCTGGTGGCTGGAAGCAGAGGGAGAGATCCTGAATTAGCCATTCACAGTGATGCATCTGTACAACGCTCAGCTCTGCAACTCATGGTCTGCTGGCTTCAATCTTTGAGAGCTCGTGGGTGTCTGCATCTTCCCCGTAGCATAGGATCAGTGTGGTTCTGCTCTGGTAAATAACACACCTTGTGTTTTGTACCCACAGGCACATGGAAAGCGGGATTTCAGAGGCAGAAAGACTCAGATAATATCAAGGAAAAGAATCTAACCAACTCCATTATAAAGAGTTTGTCTCGGGTTTGGAAGTAGAGATCCAGGTATGTGAAGTATGTACAGTCACTCTCATTGTGTAAGGTGGGGGGGACACTGAACCTGGCTACCACAACACTCCAGTAGGATGGCATTCGGATCCCAGTATGGTATGGGGGAGAGCAAATGGTTAAGAGCATAAATGGACAAGAGATCAGACTTTCATGCTCTCCTCTTTATAGAAATATTTGTTTTGAGGGATTTCTGCTGTGCTCCTGTCACGAGGTATAGATGATAGAAAAAGTGCTACTTGGCTCCGAAGCAGAGAGGGATACGCTGGGGATACCCTGCGGCGGGTAAAGCTGAAGAAAATGGCTTCGGGAAATTGGTTTGTGATGGTTTTGTTTATGAGAGGAGAGATAACATAAATGTGCCTGCCCTGAGGAAGCTGGAACACAGCAGTGCTGTAAGCAGCCTCTGCTCTCTTGTGTCTGCAGGCATGAAAATTATATTCAGTATGTGAAGTCCAGTTAGGAGAACTCTTATTTATTTCCAGACCGCCTGGGGTAATTAATATGGTTCCTGTTCTCCGTGTAGGAAATGGGGCATTTATGTACTTTACTTGAAAGACCCATTCATAGCACTGGAGCTTGTCTCCTGAAAAGAGAGGAGAGGGGTGTACCTATCGTAAATTCCAGAGATTTCCCACAGATACCGAATGCTCCAGATTATCTCCAGTCTCTTTAAGATCACACATGCAAATTATATACCCGCAGATGCGTGTATACTCGTGGGTTATTTCTTATATATACTTATGGGTACATGCATTCATGTTCTGGAGCAGCCTCTCTCCTGGTTCATTCCAAACTGCTTCCGGAAGGATGGTGCTACTCATCCTTAGCTGGGGTGGAGTGCTCGGGGCCAGTTTGAGAATATTGCCACATCCAGAGGGTGCATTTCAATGGCTTTGTGCAAAAGTATGTCACACCTAGGACATTTCTCCCCTTCTAGTGTTGCGTGTAGCTCACCTCAAAGGAGGGTAGTTAGCAGGTGTGAACTGACCTTTGGTGAAAGAGACAATCGTGCCGTAAAGCAGCAGACTAAGTGCCTTTTTTCTTTCTACTGTGTTTATTGGGAGAAGCCATTAGCAGATTAAAAGGGGCAGCTAACTTTCTGTTGTCACAAGGATATGTGCAGCTATAGATTCGTGCAGATACTAATTGCCCTAATTCAGAGCTAGATCACAGCCTCTCTTGGTTCTGGTAAACAAAAGCTGTAAGCTTTGCCTGTAAGTGGGAAAATCACCTCTTACTGAGAAGTGATTGGCCTTTGACTGAAGCCATGATTTGATGATGCTGTAAATCCAGACCTCATGACAAAGCGGCCTTGTGGCATAAATCCCAGCACAGGGGTTCAGATATGCTCACAAAAGTCTTGCTTGTTTAGCTATCAGGTTAAACGGAGTTGTTGGGCAGCATAAAACCTGTATGTGAACTTAAAAATCAGTGTAGGCTCTGTACTGTGATCCACATAGGAATCCACTCCTTGTCCATGTCAAATTTTCTGCTGTTTGTGCTGAGCCAGTGTTGGTGATCAGGGATCTCTGTTCTCTAAAAGCCATAGACAAAATACAATTTCCCAAAGCATGTCTGAAATTCTCTGGGGTTAAATCAAGCTAAGCATTGGGCTAGCTTTCCTGACGGGAAAACCACCATGGGCCAAAGTGCTGCTGGGAATAAATTATCACAATTTCCAGAACAAATTTTTCTGGGTTACCACTGCTGTTCCTAGGATTCCCATTTTACTGTTGGAGACCAGGCTATAACTAGAAGGTGTCAAGGGGTTAGAGGCTTAAAATCAGTATTAAAACAGATGATGTTGCAAGAAACAGAAATGAGCAATAGGAGTTAAATCTTTGATGTCTTGACTGTGGAGAAAAACATTTGCTGTTACAGCTAAGATACTGTCTCTGTTTAAAAAAGAAACCAAACAAATCAAACATAAGCTGTTAAATACTTCACTTGATATCTAGCTTAAGTAGATCAACCAATACCTTATGAGAATTTTACTTTCTGTACTACAAAGAGAAGACCATCCACCATGCTGGGGAGAATGGAAGCTGTGATTTAGTTTGCTATTCATAAAATACTCCTGTGCTTGGTTTATTTTTTTTATTATTATTGATTCTTAAGAATAGAAACACAGATATCATCTTTGTCAAACTTTCTGGTCAAAGCAACTTTCCTTGTCAGAGCAGGGTGCTCAATACCGTGTCTAGGTGAGTTATGTATGTTGCAATAGATGGAGATATGACAACATCTCTGGGGCTTAATTTTTTTTTTTAGACCGCTTTAGGACCCTGCCCTAAGTTTTGCATGATCCAGTATTGCTTGGTTCTTCAGCCCAGAGTATTCATTATAATTTTATTCTTTCATAGAATCATAGAATCCTAGGGGTTGGAAGGGACCTCGAAAGATCATCTAGTCCAACCCCCCTGCCAGAGCAGGATCACCCAGAGCACATCACACAGGAACGTGTCCAGGTGGGTTTTGAATATCTCCAGTGAAGAAAACTCCACAACCTCCCTGGGCAGCCTGTTCCAGTGCTCTGTCACTCTCACAGTAAAAAATGTTTTTGGATATTCACCTTGAACCTCCTATGCTCCAATTTGCACCCATTCTTCATTTATGTAACATTCAGCTTGTTTAAATGGTACCATCCCATTACCTGAATCAACAAATCTCTGAGCATCAGTGAACATTATTTATTATCAATGTTCCAGTAATGCTTTTTATTAGAAATACTCTAGCACAGAGCATCTAGATCCTTGGAAATAACTCCAGAGGGATTTGGATGGAAAAAGGCCTAGTTCTAGTTTCCTGTTAAATAAAAAATAAAGAGGTGGAACAGGAACAGGCTTGAACTTAAGAATGTTTAGAAGTATGGGTCAGAGAAGTGAGGAAGTGTTACACATAAACTGTGTCATCCACCCATCATGAGGAGAAGGAAAGGGGGAAAAGAAGGTTTTAATCCTTTCTTTCACAGAATAAGCACAAGAGTCTACCCTGTTGATACTAAGATAAAGATTTTACTTTATCCTACTTGACAAAGAACAAGGCCATGACAGCATTTAGATACCTATTCAACTAGCATAAATTGAACAAACTCTGTGCTCAGAGATTTGAGACAAGTCTATTCTGCCATAAAGCCAATGCCACTGTCTTAACACAAGAAGTTACAGAAAAGTCGAGACCATGTCTCTGGAAAAGGTGACCTGTTTTCAGGATTTCAGATGTTAATTCCAGATAATAGTCAACATCTTTGAAAAGTAAGTAATTGTTATAGGGGTTCTATATCAATCAGGAACCTAAAGTTGGGCAGGGATATTTGAGAATATTCTATTGTTCCCAAATATGTTCCTTTAGGACAAAGGACGTATAAGCAGTATTACAACAAATATATATTTCAAAGACCAGTTTCTTCAGACTTCCAAGCATCTAAAAAATACCAAATAAACTGGTAAGTCCATGAAAGAATAAGGACCACCCAAAGAAAGCACAAACCTAAGTCTGAGATAACATGTCTTTCAAATTTTAACTTTGACCTCCACGGCTCTTAATCTCCTAGTAGCCTTGGGTACCTTTTAGGTCATAGGAAATTACTTTTCTGCCTTTGCCCAGAGTAGATAAAATGAATAATCATATAATCTACATTCATGTGAGATCTGTTTAGTTTTCAAAAACATTGGATTCTGGTAAACCGGAGTAGCTGCTTTTGGAAAAAAAATAAATCTTCAAAGGCAAAGTCAAATTGTTAAGATACTAACTTACACGCTTTTGAGTTTAGTACCTCTTCTAAAGCAAATATTTTAGTCTTTCAGCATCTCATTTTCCTACCTTCATGTAATGCTACTACTTTTTCTCACTCTTGCAGCTGCTCCTTTGGAAGTGTTTTCTCACAAATCTTGATTAGAGGACTGATTTTACTGAGAAAGAGCACATCTGGGAAGAAGCATCTTTATATGATAACACTAGAAAACCCAGACAATCCCCGTGAAAACCAGTTTTGCCTCAGCTAATCCTGGCATAGTCCCAGCCTACACTCTGAGTCACTTCAAAGGTAAGCAGCCTTGGGTCAGGTACAGCTTTGGTAAAGGCATAGCTCCAGGTAGAGAACTGTTGCTACTGTATGAGGTTCCTGACAGTCTCATTCTCTGTGCCACTAGACGTGCTGCAGGGTATCTTCCCATTCTCTGTGGAGAGGGAAAACAAAGTATGGTGTATAGACTGTCTTCTGGGTGTTCATCCATTTCTGCCCACCAGCCTATAGTCCTGGCCAGATCTGAAAGGAGACACAGAGTTCTCTCAGGCACAGTGCTGTATGGTGGATGGGGGAAGAAGGTGTGGGTGTATCTAGCTGAAGCTGGGTGTGGCCTGGGTTGAATGAGCATAATATTTGTGGAGACATAAGCACAAGACGTCATGGGATCAGGCCTGGCACGCTGTCTGATTTCTCAGTGGTATGTAATTTTAGCTAAACCCTTCCCCTCCCAAGCAATTCCTCTGCCATATCCTGAAATTTCTGACCAAATCCATTGGTTGTTCAGGCTTTGATTAGAGACTTTCCTCTTCTGTGTTGCATGTTCCCATATCTAAGGATTATGTAACTTCAGTGCAGACAGCAGCTCTCAAACAAGAATAAAAAATCCTTCCAGTATATGTAGTCCCCATTAGAGAGGGGAAAAAAAAAAAAAAAAAAAAAAAAAAAAAGAGGAGGTGGGGAGAAGCTTCCTTTCATTATAAGTGGGGCCAGCTATGTAAAAGTTCAATTACCAGAACGCATTTGCTTTGTACATTTTAAACCTGCTGTAGCTAGTATAACCAGCACATACAGTTGGGTCTAATTGCTGCTTTCCAGCTTGGCCTAATTGATGCTCTGATTTGCAGTCACCTACCTCTACAAGCCCATGTTTCATTACATTTTACTCTTGCTTCCGAAATCCTAAAATCCCCATGGGGAGAAATAGATTACAGCAATCCAGAGCTTTTGTGTGTGAGCTGACAATTTTTTCTCTCCTATGCTTTTCTTCATCTACACCATGAACAATGAAAATGCAGTGAGCTGACAAAGAGATGTGTTAATTACCCCAAAATATTTTTATTTAGGCAGGCATAAGTCCTTCTGAACTCACTAAGAGTGTTACTTAAACTCTGCATGAAAACTGCAATGGTATAAAATCAGCTCAGAGATATTTTCATAACCTAATTGGGTTGTCTATATTACAAAACTGTGTTACTCTCACTCTCTGCTCATAATGAGAAAAAAAAAAGTTCTTTGCAGAAGAATGTGTCATTATTTGCAACGGAAAATATTTTTTTAAAAGCTTTAAAATATGGAAACCTCATGATTTTATCTTTAAATAAGCATTTCAGTCATAAAAAAAAACCCACAACACCAACCCAACCCCCTAATGTCTCCTGCAGCTTTGATTTCAAACACGTCGCATTCTTCATTAAAGCAATCATTGTTAAAACAGAGGGACATAAAGCAACATAGGATTTATTCCTTCATTAAACTGATGATCCGTATATGAAGCCAATTAACATTATGAGTCTGGTGAACATCAAGTGTAAAGAGGTTACAGAAAATTAAAAGCAGTCACCTTGGTCTTTAGATAAAGAAAGAACACTTTTACATTATAAATTATAAGAGTGTCCAAGCGGGACAAATCGGCAAATTTGGTTAATTGGAAAATACATTTTACTGCACATGAATTAGGGTAAAATAACCTTTTAGCTGCTAGCCTTTTTTTTTTTTTTTTGTGGTCAGGTATTGAGAATCATGGGGAAGGCAGTGTTTGTACATGGAAAGAAAAGAGAGCTGTTTCATCAAACTCGAGCCATTCAGACTTTATTGAGTTTACCAATGTTCCCTTCAAAGCAGAGCACTCTCTAGGAAATCTCCATTCAGTGATTTTGCTTGTCAGTTCAGTCTTAGGTTTTCTTGTCATGCCAAAAAACCGAGCAGAGGTGTGTTTGTGTGTGTAGCACAGGAACAGTTGTGCTTTAAGACAGATGCAATAAGCCACACATCTCTCCTTAATTACTTAGACTTTTCCTTGCAGACCTAGGAACTACTAAGGATGTAATAATAGTAAAAGTAGCAATAGTAACAAAACCAATAATAATAAGTGTATGTGAGAGAGACTTCAAGGACTTTGCACAAAACGGGATTTTTTCTGAAATACTGTAGCTCACCTCCATAGGTTATTTCATACTACAGCTTGTTTTTAGTGCTTGCCTTTGCTAGCTAGCTAGAGGAACTACCAGAGAAATATTAGCCAAGATCCAAAACAATGTACTGGTGTTTTTTTTGTTTGTTTTGTTCTGTCTTGTTGTGGTTTGTTTTTTTTCTCCGTGGTCTCAGCTTTGCAGGAAAGAACTTACGTGAGGGGGCCATGGAGAGACCTAGAAACAGCCCTGACAACAGCCTTCCCCCGGGGAAGGGACCAAGCCCGCACTCCACCCCAGCTGGCTGGGCCCTGCCATGCGGTGCTGTG
>NW_009953694.1:1073683-1076983 GCF_000747805.2 Chaetura pelagica | reverse complement strand
GGGCGCTCTCCGTGGTGCTGAACTTCTGCAGCCTCCCCGGAGCGGCACCCGAGACTTGAAAGCGGGAACTTTTAATTATGGCAACTCCGCATTTCGCGCATTAAAATTAAACAGGTATCCAACTGGCAAGGGGTGGGGGACTATAATTGCTTAGTTATCGCCTTGTTTTGCAGCTGCTGCTCCTTCAGAGAAAGTTCAGCCTCGTCTCACTCAGGGTCCTTCTGCTTCTATTTAAAAGGAAACAACTTGAATCACTTCTCCCTGCTCCATTTCACCCTCTGTCCCCTGCAATACGCTGAACTTGCAGGCTTCAAAATGCTGGGAACAGTGAATCTTTAAGCCAAACAGCAATGCAGCCCCCTGACTAGAGGAAAGCCTGAGAGCACCATAAAGAAGTTATTATTTATTATTTTATCAGGGGTTCTTATGATAAAACACTCACTCTCACTCTCTTCCCAACATCAGAGAAAAAGGAAAAGACACATCTGTCTCTGTGCAAAGAGATCCAGCAGTACTGGTCCTGCACAGATTTTAAAGTTTGAGATGGAAAAGCTGGCAGGGGAGATCCAGACAGCACCTCTTGTTTATGTTCCTCTTTTTAAGGTTAATTGACCTAAAGCTTGTGCTGCTGTTTTAAATACTGCAGTCAGATTCAAAACATCGGCCTTGCATTTTGCATGGTACTATAAAAGCTATCTCAATTCATAGTATACTTTGCTGTTCAGTCAGTTGCCTAGATGGCAAGTCAGTATCTGTTGTCGAAGACAGATAACCCTGAAAGTGTTTGTGTCTGTGTATACATGTAAATATATATGTGTGTGTGTGTACATGTAAATGTATATAAATGTTTGAATGCAGTTTTCTAAATCTGTCACCGGTATACTAAATTACTGGTGAGTGGTTAAGATCAGACCAAAACAATTTGGATCTTGGTTACAATTAATTTTTGCCTTGCTTTGCTGAGATAATTTTTTACAGGACTGAAACATAACTTCAGCTTGAATACACATTGGGGGAATTTCCACATCTATGCCTAGTGGCATAGATGGCAGATTGAGCAGGTGATATTTCTAAGTCTTATTAGTGTTTATTTAATGAGATTGTATTTGCAGAATAACTTTGCAGAGATACTGCTGCTTCTTAATTTCTATCTATTTTTGCACCCGTATCCATCTCCTTTGCTCCTGTGTGAACATGCTATGTCTTTAAATTCTCATCAGATCCGAGAGAGCCTGTGTAGATTTGCTCGCCCTTCCTGCACAGAACATTACAATGTTTATAAAATATTAAATTTATGTAGTCTGCTGGAGAAGCAATTGTTCCAAAATAAAATCAGCAGTCTAGACGAAACATAGACACCAGAACTTATCAACAGTTGTCTGACTTACATCTTCTGATGCATCTTGAGTGGGTCATAATACCAACTTTATTTTCAGTGGTGCATAAATTAATTACACGCATTTAATAACCAAAATATCATTATATTCCCCCTTTAATATCATAAAGGCTTTACGCCAGGGAAGCACTTAATGTGCAGGGGGCCATAACAGGCTATTATCCTTGTGTAATGCTATTACAGAACCAATTATGCGCCATTATACTTGCTTTTTTTGCAGTTTATGTGATTTGATCCAATCCCGCGTCCCTGACTTGAAAATTTCATCTGGGTACTTTAAAGTCTAATTTTCACCCGGGCTGAGGCAGGGGCCATCTCTCTCCGCTGAGCCTCTGTCTCGGATGCATTTTAAAAGTAATTGCAAAGGGTCCCGCCGCATATCATTTGCAGACGGGAAGCGAGCATAAATCCAGAGACCCCTCGCTGTGAACAAAATCAAACTTTGCTGTGATACGATCGCTTGGAAAGGCAAGGCGCGTGTAGAGCCGCCCCCCAAAACCCATCGGGCAGCAATTAGCCGGCGCTCTAGCAAGGCGGGGGTGCGGGCGGCGGGGCAGGGCTCGCCCGGCGGGGCTTGGCCGGGCCCCCCCCGGCCACGCAGCCCGGGGCACCCCGGGGGGACACCGGGACTGCCGAGCTTCGTAGTGTAAGCGCTCAGAAAATAATGGGATTTTGTTGCTGCTGTTCACATTCCTGGTGTTTGCTGAGAAATGACGGGTTCCTTTTTTTGAAAATATTTTCTTTCTTTTTTCTCTTTTTTTTTTTTTTTTCCTTTTTTTCCCCCCTCCCCTCGCTGCGCACCACGTGGGCCATTTGTAGGGCCCAATAGACCTATCCAAGTTACTCACTGTAGACAGCGCTGGAAATAATCAGATTAAGGCCAATTATGCGTGAGATTATAAAGGCAAGTGCTGAGAGGCAGAGCATGCTGTAGACAGATATAAAGACATCTGGCCACTTCCAGAACTCCACAGAGCCCTTCTGTCTCTGCAGCCAACAACTCACAGCGCCTTATTCCAGTCAAATATACCCTCAAACCTTACTGGTGATTTTTACTTCAGTTTAGGTATGGATTATTATTTTTATTTACCTTCTGGATTTTTTCGTGTGACTGCACATAAATTTAAATAGCGCTTTTTTTTTTTGGTGTTTGTTTTGGTTTGGTGGTGTTTTTTCTATTTTTTTCTTTTATTTTTCTTGCTGAGGACATTGGTTTCCAATGCAAACACAGCTCCCAGTGTGCTGGATGCTTTAAAAAGAAGACAGCTTTTAGATTTTGTTGATGTTTCATTTAGATAGAATATTTTTAAAAGGTTCATTCTTAGCTATAAGGTTTGTTTTTGTTTGGTTTTTTCTTTATGTAATTAGATAGATAGATAGATAGATAGATAGATAGATAGATAGATAGATAGATAGATATAGATAGATAGATAGATAGATATAGATAGATAGATAGATAGATAGATAGATAGATAGATGATAGATAGATAGATAGACGAATTTATAAATGGATGTATAGATGAATGGATAGATAGAAAGAAGAACAAGAGCTAAATATTCTGCAGTTCGAGGCGGGGGGAGAGAAAAGAAGAAAAAGAAAAGGAGAAGCAAACAGAAGCAACAAAGTTTTACTGATTCTGATTACTGTGCACCTACCACGGAGTTTTCTGCCTTTGGCTGCTTCAGTTCGTTGCACAGCGTTAGGCACCACTTTCTCTGCTTCCTCTGGGATGGGATGTCGGATTATTAATGAGTTTCTCCCGGTGCTTTCTTCTGGTTATTCACCTATTCTGTTCTTTCCCCCCTCTCTCTGGCTTCAGGTCGGCAGAAGACACCTCGGCGGTGCTTGCTTGGCGGTGCCCGGCTGGGGAGCCGGTGTCCGTGCGAGGGTGCGCGGCAGCTCC
>NW_009953694.1:1072743-1073653 GCF_000747805.2 Chaetura pelagica | reverse complement strand
TCTACTTCCACTGCCCCCCGCAGCTAGAGGGTGAGTGTTTTCGCATAGAGACGTGTAAGTACAAGAACTGAACTTCAAAGTGCGGGGGCGGGTGGTGCGCCGGGGGATGGAGGGGGAAACTGAGCTCTGACCTGCTCCGAGAGAGGTCTGTGGGGTACAGATGTGTGCTGAGGTAAGATTCAGATCTATAGAAACAGCTGAATATAAAGGCGCATCATCTTTTTTTTCCTTGAGAACACGCAGCCTGAATCTCCCTCTCCGCGCTCAGCTTTGCCTCTTGTCAGGATGGAAAGGATTGCATTATTTATTTATTTATTTTTAATTTTATTCTTGTTGGAAAGGCCTTGTTTTTACACCCCCACCCCCTTAGTTTTGCCACCTGCCTCCCCTCTGTGGATAGCGATCCCGCAGTTGAGCCTCAGGCTACGAAAGAGATGCTTTTCTCCCTTCCCAGCACAGATGTTGGTGTCATGGCTATAATCGGGACACTTTCAGGACGTGGTCACGCCTCCTCCCTCCAGCCAAAGCAACCGCATAAATCTTTAATGCTATTTTACAAACATTCTGCGGGAGGACGGGGAAAGAGGATGCTCGACTGAAAAAAAAAAAAAAAAAAAAAGGCAGAAAATATATATTTGGGACAATTTTTCCTTTGTGTTATTGATCAGAGGGGTTTTATATATATATATATAGTTTGTTTAATTTACAGAAGAATTAATGGCATCCTTCGGGATTTCCCTCTGTCACCCCAGCATATGCGCAGAGCCCTGTGCACCTTGTCCTTCCCAACAGCGCTGGTAGAGCGGGGAGCAGCCCCGGAGCCTCGGCCGCGCAGCTTCAGCTCCGGGAGGGCTGCCCTGCCGCGCTCGGGCAATGCACGGGGCGGGAAGCGGCCCGGCCCTGCAAAATC
>NW_009953694.1:1071695-1072540 GCF_000747805.2 Chaetura pelagica | reverse complement strand
GGGCCAGGGCGCCAAGCCGGTCTGCGCGTCCTCGGCTGGAAAATCGGCTCCCCAAAGTTATCCCCAGCCCAGGCAGGGAGGCGCCGGAGGTTCCTCTGCACCCCGCCAGCCTGCCCTGTCACCCCTGCCCGTGCCACTGAACGCTGGGGCGGCTTTGTTCGATAGTTTTTAGCAGACAGCTTTGCCAACATGCTTTTGTTTGTTTGTTTGTTTGTTTGTTTGTTTGTTTCTCCGGTGGCAGTTTGGGGCCCGTACCTTGTTTTGGGGGCCTAGGCTGGGGAGGTTTGGCAGAGGGGCAGGGGGGCCACCGGTCTGCTCTGCCGAAGGATGAAACCACCCAACGTATAAGCACCCCAAGTAAAAGCCAAAACCATCCACTCCCTCCTGCCCCCCCCAAAAAACCCAACCAAACCCGAAGAACCGGCTGCCCTTTTTGGTCAGATTTTTTTGTGGGTTTGGGCACCTGGGGAGGTCCAGTGGTGCTGGAATGAAGTGATCGGGCCCTGGGGGTCACCAGGACAGAATTTTATTCTGTGTTTAACATCCCCCAGGGCTGTAGGGAGACCGTCCGTCTGTACGGGGAGGGTGCTGGGGGCCAGGTTTGTCTTCCAAATGCTGTAGCAAGACAAGCAGCGAACTGCAGGCCCCCTGCCCCGAGGCGGGGCCGGCCTGGCCCGGAGCGCCCCAGCGGCAGTGTCCTGGGGACACTCATGAACCCTTCTGTGGGTGTGGGTACTTTTCCTTTTCTCCTCCGTGTTGTTGTTGCTTTGGGTTTTGGTTGTTGGTTGTTTTTGTTTGTTGTGGAATTTTTTACTCTGATTTGTTAGAGAACATAAAGGGAGCGA
>NW_009953694.1:1071187-1071634 GCF_000747805.2 Chaetura pelagica | reverse complement strand
GCCTCACAGAGGTGGTTTGCATCCTTGTCTGCCCTCCCGTGGCCTCTGATTAGAGACAATCTATTAGAGCCCCAGTCTGCCTCTCGGAACCCTCGAAACCCCAGTCAGCGAAGGGCACGGGCTTCTTCCTCCAGCTCCGCTGCCGAGCCCAGCCGGGTCAGCCGTGGCCGAGCTCCACCGGCGCACCCACCGCCCCCGGTGCTTGGAGCTGTACTAAGCCCTGTGCCCGTGTTCGCAGCCAGGGATGAGGGTGTGAGGGACAAGGGGGCACGGCTCAGTCACTGCTGGGAGGGTGTGTGGGAAGAAAACTGCCCACGGCCCCAGTCCTGCGCCTTCCAGGCTCGGGGGCTTCCCCTTGCTCTCCGGGCAGACAGGCAGGGCTCTTAAGAGCTCTAGCTGCCGTCACAACGCCCAGGTCAAAGCCTTGTATTTTCGTTCTTTTCAGAC
>NW_009953694.1:1068547-1070961 GCF_000747805.2 Chaetura pelagica | reverse complement strand
AGCAGCGCCGCAACCGCACCACCTTCACCCTGCAGCAGGTAGGACCCTGCTCTTCTCCAGTCTCTGCCCTGCACCCCCATTTCCCTTTGCACGCCCTGCACCGCCCGCTTCCCGCCCTGCCCGCAGCCCCGGGCGGCTCCGCTTTCTCCAGCCCTCTCAGAAACCTCGCTGGAGCAGCCGGACAGACGCCCCCCGAGAGGGCAGCTCCCGGGCCCGTTCCGCTCCATCCAAGCCGTTCCCTTCCCCTGACACTTTGCTCTCCTTTCCTCTACCAGCTCGAGGCACTGGAAGCCGTTTTCGCTCAAACCCATTACCCCGATGTGTTCACTAGGGAAGAGCTGGCGATGAAAATCAACCTCACGGAAGCCAGAGTCCAGGTAAATATTCAGGGGAATTATTTAACTGTCGGGTATTCAAACTGGCAAACTTTTTTTTTTTTTTGACATCATGACTGCAGAGTGCACATTTGGCCAAAGAACGCAAATGAAGACGATCTGTCATTTTCATGATGCACTTTAATAACATCAACATAATGTGGAATATTAGATTAGGTTGATTAATCGGTCATTCATAATTAACTAGTGATAATGTTCTACACTAATTTGTCCGCGTCTCCAAGGTACTAAATTACATCAATGCACATCCATTTCCTTGCTTTTGGTGGGGGTGTGTGTGGAGAAAAGAGCTGAGACGTGATTCTCCAAAGCAGCTATGACCACTGTCAAGCCATGGGGTGAGTCAACTGCAGGGAGCTCAGATGCCAGTAAGAAACCTGCACCTCTTCAACTATTCTTCACTTTCTTTCTGGACACTTAATTTAGACAGCTAAAGAGCCTACAAAGCAATTCCCACACCTTTAATATGATCCAATAAATACAACTGGCCACAATTACTCTCATCTCGATTACCCTTCTTTTCCTACCTTTCCTTTCTTATATCTTTTCCTTTATTTTTTTTTCTTCCCTCTCCCCTCCTCCATTTTTTGGTTTTGATCCAGGTGTTTGTTTTTCCATATCTGGGGATTAACTTTGCGTGTACAAGCTCTACTAAGAATAACAGTCCTGCAATTGCCCGGGATTAACTTTGCGTGTACAAGCTCTACTAACAGTCCTGCAATTGCCAGAGATGGATCCCTATAGCTCTGTAGGCATCCAGCAGGAGTTGCAAGACATTTTTTGAACATGATTATGTATTCTTTTTATTTATGGGGCTTTTCTGCACACTGTTTTTGTATTTATTTATTTATTTTTAATTTAGGTGCTTGGGGTTAAGACTATGCAAAGATCTAATTGTAGGGAATATAATAGCTTGCCTTTTGTTCCCTAGGGTCATGTTAGTATCTCTTAAAACCCAATGGCTGAAGAGAGATAATGGAATTCACCGCAGTAAATTGGGGATTGTAAACAAATTATTTCTCCTATAATCAGATTATGTGATCCTGATTATTAAATCTGAACATGAATCATTGGTCATATGTGGGCAAATTAAACTGATTATTATTTGGAAATGAAAATCTCCTTTTGCCACTGTATTGTAGGTACTGGCTTAAAAAAAAAATAATAAAATTGCCATGTCGGTTATTGGTGCCTAAAGACTGAACTGCAAATTGAGATAAATGGCACAATTATTGAGCATTCAGAAGTGGAAGATCATAACTTCTTCCTGAAAGGTGCAAGGGTGAGATAGGGGTGGTGACAATTAGATTGCTGAGGACTGGTGTTTAGCCTTGTTGTTGGCTATTATGCAAACAGACAATAGATGCAAGCATTTGTTTAGCCTGCTTTCATGAAGGGACGTGGGGAAACACAGAGGATTGGAGATATGTTTACATTTATACCCCTTGCTCATTCAAATATGATTAATGTGCTATAAAGCAGAGTCTTAATCGAAGATGATGTTGTCAAACAATAACTAAATAGGGAAATAAACGACTTCATCATGCTCTTTCCTCAGAAGCAGGCAAACTGTCAGTGCAAAGTCATTAAAATATGATAATGAAAAATAGCTCAATTAAATGTTGTTATAGCTGTGACCTTCATTCAATTAAGACACAAGAAAGTGTCTGCATTTTGCTTTGCATTTAACTGCTCTAAATTTAGAATATAGATAAAATCATTATTCAACGTTTGCTGATACATGCAATTAAAAGCCAGCTAACTAAAATGGAGTTGTAGGAGGAGAATAATAATAAAAACAATCTCACTTGTACTTGAAGTCATGTATTAAAATGTGGATTTCTTGACCTCAAGAGAGGCTTGGCATTTTCTGCCTCAAATAAGGTGCTTTCAGAGCACCAGCTCTAAGGTAAATGAAAAAAAAAAAAAAAAGAAAAAAAAAAAGAAAAAAGAAAAGTGTTTGGACTAAAAGTTGGGGGATTAAATCAAGAATAAGAACATTTATGTTGCATTGTAGGG
>NW_009953694.1:1064897-1068405 GCF_000747805.2 Chaetura pelagica | reverse complement strand
TAAAAAAGTTTTGGAAACTAGTGTGTATTAAATCTTCCAAAAGTAGTATATATCACATTATGCGTCCTCTAACTACACAAACTGGACAGAACCGTAGGAGGAAAACAGAAAATATCAGTCCTCTCCAGGTAATGGGCTGGAGAGGATGGCCTAGTATATACTGTTTCATTTCTGATGTCTCTGATTCTGGCAGCAGCTCATTTAAAGACTTAAGTATGGTTTAATCAGTGTGTTTGGCTATGTGTTTAAGTCCATGCCTATAAAAAAGGCTTTTAGATGTGTTAAAACATAGAAACCAGTGATAATTAAACGGGTACATAAAGGCAAGAATATGTTTAAATGTTTCACTAACTGGCACAGTAACATCACAACTCTGTTTAAAAATAAATAAATTAATATTTTGAACATGTCTTTTGAAAGTTTTTAGACATTCCTGGGTTGTTTTCCAAACAAATGTAAGAATAATAATGAAGACACAAAACAAGAGGAAGTTTTTGCTGAACTATTCAATGTCTGTTTTACAGGAGTAACAGTTTGCATTTCCTTACTTGCACTTGGCTAAACATGGTATTCAGCCTGCATTGCTCTTCTGCTCTAGGTGTGGTTCCAAAACAGAAGAGCTAAATGGAGGAAAACAGAGAGGGGTGCTTCTGACCAAGAGGGCTCTAAGGAAACAATGGCTGAGGTGGCACCTCCTGTGAGAAATTTAAATTCCCCTTCTCCAGCAGATCAAGCCAGGAATAAAAAAGAGAGTCTGGAGATCCAACAAAGGTAAGGGTTATGTGTTATTGGCTGTCTCTCTTCAGGGCAAGCATGTATCATTCATGTGTATATACATATAGATGTGCCTGCTGCTAAGCCTTTACCTACAAAGTACCATCTTCAGGTACAGCCCAAATCATTAGAAGATCAGCTGTCTTTCTTGCTATTCACTGCTCCCCATGGAGACACTGAGAAGCTGTTGGCTGTGGGAGGCTAATGTTATGCAGGCTTGGTCCCATCTATTTGGACCCTGAGCCACCAATGTGTTTGTGTACATGCATATACACTGTCTTTGGAATCAGCTAGTTCTGGTTTTGTAAGGAAGCTATTTTCTCTTCTCCATTAGCCTGAGTAGAGCAGTGGGTCCTACAGGACCTTTCTTCCCATCCTGTTTGCCAGGAACTCTTCTCAACACAGCCACCTACGCACAAGCTTTGTCTCATGTCGCCTCTCTAAAAGGTAAGTGACTTTGTTTAACTTCAGGGATAAGCTCAAAGAGCATCTCTTTCGAGCTAAGCAGCCTGCTCACATTCGAGACAGTGGAGAAGCCTTTGGAAAACAATAATTCCTTCTTTCTGTTATGATTGGCAGTAATTGCACTGACCAATGCTGAAGGAATAGGAATGAGTCTCCTGTTGTAAATTGTAGTATAATTTGTGGTGAAGTTCCTTCATTTTATGCAGACAGTAAATTTTAGTAAGGTCAGGGTTTGTCTCAAGGTACAAGGCAGGTAGGATTTGCTCCTTTAGGCTTCTCTTTTCAGGTACTACTTTTTAAGGGTCAAATTTATACTGATAAATTAGTTATACATATCCTTTTGCATTATACATTATCTGGCACCACTACTGATGCTTCATCCGCTCTTTGCATGCAGTTTCCTTTGCAGTACATTTCTGCATAATGCCAGCCCTTTCTCTTGTTGAGCAGTAGACTCTTTCTGAGCAATTGAATAAAGTGTATGCATGGGGACGGGAGAGGATAAAGAGTAATTCCTTATTGCCTGGGACCCAGGCTTCTGGAAAGATACATCCAGTGTTCATATCCCTTGCAGTTCCCAAAAAGCAGTAGTATGCATCTTTTAAAAATAAATCACCAGCTGATCCATTAGCTGTTCCTAGTCTAACAATTTATAAGTCTAAGGGTGTAAGCAGGATGAATTCAATTTATAGATTTATAGGATGTAAAGCCTCATAGCACTGCCAAGCACAAAGTGGCACATACATTTACTGTAGGCCCCAACATGATGCAATAGTTCGTGAGAAAAGTTTCCCAGTTTAAAACCCTCCACTATGAACACAAACAAACTGTAATACTTCTCACTAGGTTCTCTGGCATACCTCATATTCTTTATGAGTATTTCCCATTAAATCAGTATTGCCAAGGTATGTTCCTGAAGCAAATACTTGGAACTGCTGAGTTTTGCATTAAGTCCAGTCTCCTGCTCACCTGTTCCCCATTCCCTCCTGTCTTTCCAAAAAAGCTGAAGCCAAATAAGCCATAGAGGTACATCTGTTTTGGTAGGTGTGGGACCTGCGATTTTGAATCAAGAGAAGTCACACAGGTGTAACCTAAACCCTTAAACTTAAAGGATGACTATCAACCTAAACCCTGTAAGCAAACAGAGGCTGTTGGGCTGCACAAGTTCTCTTGAGATCTGTCCTGTGACTGTGAGGTCTCAGGGAAGAGACTTTCAGCTTCTTCCATTGGGCAGGAATAGCCTCTCTGGAGTAGTTACAGGTGAAATTCTTCAGGCAAAAAGATTGTTCATTGATAAATGTAGTTCCAGGCAGGTTGAAAGGTATATAACTGGGGTTTTGTTCACGGAATGATTTTGGGTAGAAGTAAGGGTTTGGTTTTTTTTCTCAAAATATACATGTACATTTAAAAAACTAAATGCTTCAACATGTTGTTCTCAGTTGTTTCATGTTTAAATGCAGCTAAATGTTAAGAAAAATAACTCAAATATACCAAAGCTAAGGAAAATGAAACAAAAATTAATGAGAAAAAATTTCATGAGGGTTTCTTTAGTTTCATTTATTTGGAAGAGTACCAGATATTCTTTTCTGTGATTTTACAGTTCAGTCATTAAGTTGGGAAATTAATAATTTGCTCTTTTTTACTTGACAGCAGTTTTACAACCTAGGGGCAGGAGAAATCCTATTCCTGAATCTGTTGTAGAGATACCTATTAGATAGTCAGTTGCTGAGGCTAAAAGGCAGTGTACCTGAAAAATTTGTGCCAAATGTAAATACAGATTTTTAAATAATTTTTATAAGGATGGTCAGTTATCAGATGCATGCATATTCTCTTGATGAGTGTTGTCAGCTACACCTGCAAGTCATTTCTGAGATACCTAGTTTGTATTTCCTGCCTGGGACTCCAAGTACGTGCAAGGGGACTGAGATAATGTAGTGTATTTCAATTCAAGAAACACCGTTACAGATTTGCAAATCTGAATAACCACTTACCAAGATCTTTATGGAGCTGTCTATACCTGTCAGCATATTTCTGTACTTGCAAGGAACTGGTAGACTGAGCTGCTGCTTTGAGGGGAGATCTTTTTCTCCTGCAGCTAGGTCTCAGTAATGTCAAATGATGGCTTTGAGCAGAGAAGACTTTGTTGTTCTATAATGTGGCAAATTTTATTTATACAAGCAGAGAATAATTGTAGCATCTCTCTTGTGGTATTTATGTATGAACTATTGTCTCTTCTTTCTTTGGCTCACCTCTTCAAGCTCCTCTTTCC
>NW_009953694.1:1034252-1064743 GCF_000747805.2 Chaetura pelagica | reverse complement strand
TCTTTCCCTGTTTCTCCAAGAGCAATTCTCCTGGGCTGGGATGGAGGCAGTGCAAAACAGTCCTTGAGCTTCAGTTTATTTAGTTGGTAATGATGAACAAGATAATCTCTAGAGGTTCTGAGTGGGCCAAAAGTATCACTGGCCTGATTTGTATTCCGTTCTTCTTTGATATGGAAACACCAGCTGAATGATGGTTCATCTAAACCAAAGTATTTGAGAGTACAACCAAGCTTCCATTTCAGTCTGGAGGAAGAGGTAATGGTTATGGGAAGGAAAGAAAGGTCAGGGAGTGACACAATGCTCACAAGACCTTTATATAACCTTCTTTGTTTTGCTCAATTCAGTTTGTTTGACTCTCTCTTCTGATTTCCCTCTTTGGGATAGAAGCTGATTTGTACACTTCAGGCCTGTTAAAGGACAACTAACCCTACATTTACGTGGTCACTAGCCTGTGCCCTTCTGTGTCTTAATGAAGTGACCTAAGCATCTCCCTTGAGAATCCAGTCACTTTTTGCAGCAGAAATGCTGACAGGACTCTGTCACAATGATTCTGAAGGCACAGGATTTTATGCCACACAAAATCCCATCAAACTCAGTACAGGGTATAAAATTTTGAGATGTTTGTTTTTTGGATTGCCTGGGTAAGGAAAAATTCAGCAAGTAGTAAGGTTCTCCAAGATTTTCCAAGTTTTATTGAAGAGGGAAATGATCAAGAGCTCTTCCTGGTATGTCTCTTGTGCCAACCATGCTTTGAAACTACCAGGAATTCTTTGTGCTTTTGACAGCAAACTCGTTGCTTCAGAATCAAAGCACAATTTCACTACCAATGGATGCATGACCCTGCTTTCTTCTATGCAGATGTCAAATTAAATTAAGCTCCTCTGTGTGGATCCTGTAAATACATATGTATTCCCACCATGGGGAGAACCATCCTGGCCAGTAAAGGGAACTGTTTATGTCACTGAGACCATAAAAACCACCTGCAGACACATGGGCATTCTCAGAACATCAGATACTACTGGGAAGTCTAGGTTGTTTTCTTATTCTTTTGAGAAGGCAAGACATGCTTTGTTGGACTTATCAGCCTACACATCATTGGTGTCAGTGAGTAACATTTGACTAGTGCTTTAGAAAGAGACAATTAAAATCAATACAGTGAATAACAATTGATGTCAGTGATGTAGCTAATTAATAATTATTTTCTGCTCTCAGGGACCATTTTCATTCTGCCACCTGAGAGTTCTCTGTCTTCTGTAAATAAACTAATACCTCTCTTTCTCCTTCTCTGCCTTTGATTACTTGGCTCCAGACTCAGATTTCTAAGGCTGTATAAAGTGTCCAGGACACATGTTTCCAGGATCTAATTCATAGTATAAGGATGCAATAGTTGAAGTTGGTCTGATAGAGACAAGAAATCTCAAGATGAGCTAGCATAGGGCAGGGACTGAGTCTGCGTCTTTGGTTTTGGAAAGACTCTGTGGTAAACTGTAGGCTTGCCCCATGCCTTCTGTGTCTCTGCAACTCTTCAACAAGCAGCTTTCATCTGAACCCCACATGTGCCACTTCTATGTGTGGACATTGCTGGAGCTTGAGTCTAGGTCTGCTCTGGTGAATCAAAAGAAAACTGTTCTCCCAAAGCCCCATGAACCCTGTTGACTCTGAAATGGAGATTTATCTATTGTTTTTTTCCTTTAAGGAGATGGTATTACCACCACAGGATGTGCGGTGAAGAAATTAGTCCAGCTATACAACAGCAAACAGAGTGATAATTCAGAGCATAGACTGTTCCAGAGAAGAGTATATTACCACTGGGCAGGTTTTATCTGTTTCTGTCAAATATTCTCTATTCAGTAACACAACACATCTTTTCCTTTCTTTAAGTGAGTCCTCTCCCTCTCAAGTTTAGCACATAGGAGGCTGTACTTAGTAGCAAGCATCTGTTAACTACCATATTACCTCACTATATACTCGTCTTTCAGGAAACATGATTTCTCATTTGAAAAATTAGCGTAAGTAATGATTTACATGGTATACAGGATTTTCTACATCAGAGTTTTAAGTTCTTCACCACTGGCCCTAGTCAGTAAGAAGGTTGGATCATATAGATGAAATTTCTGGTGTTCATTATTATCTGAAATTGTCCTAATTTGAGAACTATGCTACTTCATTGTGGTGACTTTGACGTTTCCATGATCCTCCAAGAAGAATCACTTACTGTAAACCATGCATCTGCAGTCCATTTAGTAGATTTAATTGCAGACCTCAAATATGAAGGGAAAATACTTGTTTTATTTATGGGCTGTATAACAATAGAGTCATCAGGAGAAGCTAGTGTTCTGTGCAGAGAGAGACCTCAAAGTACCTTCTTAATGGATGACAGCATGAATGCAATTCATTAATGTAGAAGACGTTATTAATGGGTGTAAACAAGAATCTCCGGTTTTTAGCGGAAGTGTTCTGCCATTCTGGTGGCTGAGGCCAAGAGTGTGTCTGTTACATTCCACTGAAATTTCCCCAGACCCTGTGATGAGTGCAGCGTAAGAGAAGAGAAATAATTACACTTGCCAGGGAATTACTTTCATAATTCACCCACAGCTCTGCTCAGTGCAAGTTATAGCTCAGTTGGTTTTCACGGTACCTCCACACCACTGATAGAGAAGCAGGATTACATTATGCGCATCAAAGTGGATATTCCAGGGCACCATTGATTAGGCTCTTTTATGGTTTGGTGCTGCTGTTCTTGCTGTTGTTCATAGTATGGAGGCTTAATTGCAGTACCGAGGAAAAAAACCACAACTAGAACTGCACACCCATTATATTTCAATTTCTATTATGAAAAGATGAAGAGAATTTGCCTGATTCCACTGGGCAATTCCCATGGCCAAGGTTGAGAAAGAAACATTCAAGGACCTAACTTACCCTTGAACTGGTGTTTACTGAATTGAAAAAAACGCTGCTTACCGTAAGACTGGGAAATAGAAATCAAAACTCTTGGGGTCCTTTATTTTCTCTGTCATTCTTGATTGTGGACTTACTGATTTTTCTCATGATACAGCAAATGTATCAAATGGGTTCTGTTCGATGTTTCCCCTAGTTTACCTGCCACTGTGACATTAGAGAATTTAAAATATGCCTTTAGTTTGCTGCAGGTGCACAGACCTTGAGCAAATGACTTTGATTCCTGTACTGTAGGTCCCTTACTCTAGCACTACATTGTTAGTAGATTTCTACCCTACATTTCTGTCCTACATTGCAGGTAGATTTCTTTGGGTCTTTATCACAAATACTAGGGAATATTCAGATACTAGAAGCCCTAAGAGCCATGGGAGCCAATGAGAGTTAATTTGTTCCTCAAGGACAAATCTTAATTAAGTTAGTGGACCTTAGCTGGGCAGGGTTTCCTACTGACCTCTCTTGGAGTGACATATGTCAGCAGGATTTAGGGTCAGATCACGTTTTTGGTGTGGAAGGGAAGAGTGGTAAATGGCTGCTGTGCTGACAGTATTCAAAGGACTAAATTTGTTCATCCAGCTCTTGTGGGATTTGCTTCCAGCTTTCCGGTTCAAACAGGAAAGGTCCTGCCTTCTGAATTATTTTTTTGGAACAGTACTAATGGCACAAATAATGGAAGAGTAAATCCTACAGTTCCAATATCAAGTTATTTACACAAAAAGGCTTTGGCTAGATTGAGCCAGACTGTCAGCTCTTTGTGGTTTGCATTGGGCAAATAAGGCTCACAAGCCACACTATTTGGACTTTGCTGTCAGCTCTGAAGTGCTCTCTTAGCCTCTGGGCAGAACAAGGTGCTTTCCACACTTAAACAGCTTAGACAACAGAAGGAGAAACTACCTAGCTCAACTTTTGCAGCATTGATAAATTATACTGGCAACACCTGGTGCCTCTTAATTTCAGGCTTTAAGTTCATGCCTTTCTTTTTCTTCTGAACCTCCCAACTCAGAGCTCAAGAAGGCCTGGATAAAGCCACTCTTGCTTTTCCTGTTTGTGCCTCAGGCTTTAACAGACATGATAGTGTCATGTGTGAAGACAGAGAAGGAGCTTTGAATCAGCTCTCACTGGTAAATGACACTGCGAACTCAAGGTTGTTGTTGACCTTCTAACCTTTGTGAAAGTGATTTCAGAGTTTATGAGGATTTAGTACTCAAGTAAACCAATGTGACTACTATCAGAATAACACAATACTTAAATTAAACATAATATTTTCTGTGAAAGCTGAACAGCATGCATTGTGAAGTGAGGATTTTAAATGGGAATTTTTCCTTGCTTCCCTCCATGTCAGGTTTTTGTTCAGCTGTCCACATCAAATGCTGGTACGCAAAATTACTGAAAGAGGAAGGGAACTGGGGTCTTGCCTTCTGGAAAGGGACCTATTACATTCTTTAAGCTGTGTCAATATATATGCAAAATATAAATATATTAACATATGCTTACGTGTCTATATGAGCCCCACTCTTCTCAGCTGAAACTAAACCTTGGAACCATACAAAAGGGTCCACAACCAAAATTGTAGATCAAATACCATTACAATTGAAATGTGATGTTGGCAGAGACAAGACAGAACTAATTTAATTTTTCTTGTCAGTCACTGTAGTAGATCAATTAAACTGCCAAGTGGATCAAGTATTTCAGACTGTATTTATTACATTAAGTATTTATGTTCAGGCTGAACATTTCAAGTATGATCTCATATAGGAATACAAGCAGGTTCAGATCAATTCAGCAGAATTTGCTGTAAGTTAATGGAAATGTAATTGTGTATTTTAATTTTGTGTACAGGAGGCAATAAGTTCCTGAAAGAAAGAAAATGGTCCCCTGTCCATGTTGCAGCAACTTGATTCAAACCCCATTAAAATAATAACAGATTGTCATAGATGTTAGTGGAAGCTGTATCAAGACTTAGGGCTAACAGCTTAACCCTCACTGGCTTTGAGAGGAACTAGGTGCCTAAACTCCTCTGAGGACCTTGGTGATCTTAGACATCCTGTCCAACCATGACAATTCTGTGATTCTGTGATTTCTTCCCCGCTATGGACTCAGGTTTACAGCAATAAGATGTAAAAACCCCTTGATGTCTGCTGTATATGGATGGCTCTTTCTTGGTGGTCCGTTGTGGTCTGACTGACGGGCAGGTGGAGACCTTGAGCTCCTGATTCTCCCATTGTTTGTGTTGCCTTTTTTCCAGAAAAATCTGATAGATTTCACTGGGTTTACTACCTGCAGATACAGGCAATTATAAAGTGGTTTCAACCTTCCCTTTACATTAAAAAGCAATAGGGCTAAACCCTACTCTCTTATGTTCTAGGTGGTGCCTGGAGCAAATTACACTTGTTACTTTTTTTATATATATATGTATTTTTATTTTTTTTTTAGATGTGAGCTGTTTTTTTGCAAGTATTTTAACCTCAGTGAAAAAGAAAGGAATGGTTTATGGGTGAATTATGCTAGAGATAGCCTAGTTTCCATCACAGGTAACTCTGCACCCTGAGGTTGCAGAGCCACTGGGTAATATCAGGTCTAATTATTAAGCAAAGAGCTTAGGTACTGAAGAGATATATACTGAAGACTGATTAATATTTTATCCCTCTCTAACAATGAAATGAAAATTATTCTTAGGGGATGGAGCCTATTCCTACCCTTTTGAAAAGGGGAAGACTCTATTCCACTTCTCCCCACCTCCCTCTAAGCAGATGTTTGTGTTTGATACTGTTTTAGGTACCACAGAAGAGCTAGCCCTGCCCTCAGCCTGGGAGCTGAAGAGTCATGTTTGAAAGGTTCACTCAGTTTGTGTTAGAAAGCAGCAGTGCAAAGACAGGTGACGAACAGGCAGGCTTCCACATTCCCCCATATCGGAGCTGAACCTTAAGACAGTGGGACTTAACAGCAGTGGAAAAGCAGACTTCTTTGTGGCTTCTGCAGTCGAATCCCTGCCGCAAGCTGCGGGAACTCTGCAGTGCCTATCCTCCTCCCTCTTGTCCAGCACCTCTACAGTAGCTGCAATTCAAATGGGGAAAAAATTACTTTAAGAGAGTGGTTTGTGGTGGAAAAAATCAGCAAGTTTTGTTACTGGGTGGATTTTGTTATAAACCTTCCTTCTGACCTAGTCAAAGGAGCCACAGAATTCAAGACTGAGGTTGCTAGTGCAAAGAACAAAAAAAATATTTTAATCAAGTGCTGATATTTGCCTTTGTGGTTAATTTGAATTCCTGGGCCCACGGAAATGTTTGTCTGCTGATCATATTCTCTATCGGAGGAGTATTACAAGAGAAAAGAGGACTTTCCAGTTACATTAATAACTTGTCTCTTTTAGATTCTGTTTTTAAAAATGCAAAGAGCATTTTCTCCTGAGTGTTACCTGCAAGCTGCTATTCTTTGACAATTGCTGTAGAAGTCTTGCCAATATCCAAAAAACAAACAACTGTCTGCCTTCATCCCCAGCAGATGGGTGTTGACCCATGGCTACTGAGAGCAGAATTGTAAAAGAAAGACTACCTGCTCCCTGCAGGTTATTAGTTCTATCACTTAGTCATGAGCCATTTAACTCAAATATTAACTGCAGAAATTAAAGCAAGTCCTTGGCTTGGAAAGATCAGAGGAAGACATTGCGTCGTGTCAGGATGTGTGCAGCCAGGCTGTTTGTTGTTGGGAGGTAACATATCAGCTATGAAGAACAGGCATTTTGCAGGGCAAGTATCAATGTTAACAAAGATAAGCCAGAGGAAGAACCTGCCATGGTTCAGCTGAGAAAGGCAGCTGGTGGAGGGAGGACTGCCTGTGGCAGCAGGGTGCGGGGGGACCTTTGGGCTTAAAGGAAGAAGAACACCCATTGCACCCTTTCTTCAGTAAGCATTATTGCCTGCTTGGGGCAGGCTGTGCTTCAGGTGCACAGGATAAAGATGGTCTGGCCTATCCCTCCTCATGTGACTCTTAAGTCATGTCATCTTACAATGAGGTAGGAGAGGGTCATTAGTTCCTGTAAAGTAACGACAGTATTTTAATCTTTATCTCTGCAGAATTTTTTCAGGTGTAAAGAGATGGCACTCCCACAAATGCAACTGCCCATATTGACCAGGTTTCAGCATGCAGGTGGAGGGCAGGGGACACCTCCAGCCTGTGGCTGGGGGGAGCCACAGAGCAGAAATTTGTGATGAAAACTAAGTATAAACTCAGCCTTGCTTGTGGGGAAAACTCATGTGTGATTTAAACTTCACTGCTTGCTTTGGACTCTCCTTGCCCTCACTCACTATTTGTCACCCTGGATGACTCATAGAGCAAGATCCTGAACAGTGGGCCTCAGCAGAACAGATCTGACTTTTCTAGCTCTGATCCAGAGAACAGCTATTACCCACTAAAAGTCAATAGAGAAGGGAGCTCTTGCCATCCCCAGTCCCCAGTCGCATCTCTGCCCTCTCCAGGTTGACTGGGGAGGGAACAGTCAGTCCCCATAACCTTCCCTATCAGTGATGGTGCCTTGTCTCCTTCCTCCTCAGGGAGCCCGCTGTGCTCATGCTGTGTTCCAGACCCCATGGGCCTCTCGTTCCTGCCCACCTATGGCTGCCAAAGCAACCGCACCGCCAGCGTGGCCGCGCTGCGCATGAAGGCCCGGGAGCACTCGGAGGCTGTGCTCCAGTCTGCCAACCTCCTGCCCTCCAACAGCAGCAGCCCCACTCCTCCCACCAAACCTGGCCCTGAGGGCAGCCAGGACAAGCAGCCCTCCCCATCCAAGGAGCACATGGAACGAGAGAAGAGTGTATGAGGCAGGACTGGCATCGGCCTCTTGGCTCAGGGCAGGTACCCACCGCTGGGGCTCTGCCTCGGTGTGAACTGCAGTGTGGCCATGCTCCAGCCAGAAGTCATGGGGCCACCAGGGACCCAGCGAACCTGAGTGGCCTCTTTGGCTGCCTTTCATGCATCCTTGCTCTTCTTGTGCCGCTTTAGGTTAATTCCCCTGATTTATTGGCACTATCTGTGTTTGGAAACGTTTGTGAAACTGTTTTTAGCCCACCTCCACCTTCCTGGGACGCTGAAATGCCCCAGATCCTGGCTTGCTGCTGGACATCTCAGCTGCCCATCCTGCATGAGAGGAAGGACTGGCAGCAGGCCAGCAATTCTAGAAACGAGATGGAGGGCAGGAAATGGATTCCAGGCATCATTTACTCCACCACACACTGCAGAGGCAAAGGACTAATCAGGTATATACCAGCCTGGCCTGTTGTTTTCTGATGGCATTTTACTTCAATCAGATCTACCCCAGGAAAGCCAGGTGTAAGAGAAACAGAAAACAGAATGAAACTCTTAATGATTTTTTTTTCCTTCTTTTCCCTGAAAGTGAAACTTTTAATGGAGTAGATTACTGGGAAATTGCTGACATGAGTTTACCTGTGAATAAAATCCTTGCACTAGTCTCTATGTGAACATTACTCTGTTACTCATGCCATTCCCTTGGTTGGACATAAAAGACACATGACTCCAGAGCAGCACTTATAGCTTCAAATAGTAATGCTGGTATTTTGTGGAGAGTACAGTTGTGTCTAGATCTACACAGACTAGGGAGGTACTTTAACATCATTCTATTGGAAAGAAAGACTGGAAAACAAAATAATCCTGCATTGCAATAGTGCAAGTATGTCCTTGCATGTTTTGTTTTTCATAGAGAGGAAATAAATCTTGGAAGGATATTCTCTTATGCCATCCAAAATCAAGATAATTCCATTAACTGAAGGCTTGTTGTAATTAATCTAGATATGAACATATCTTTATTATTATAGAGTGGGCACAGTGCACAGGAGAAATTGATGCCTCAGGAAGTATAGTCTTATCTCTGTTCCAAAACTCCCCAAAGCAAAGCAGACTAAGATCTGATGCTATAGAGCAGGTATTTTAGTCTGGGGTGCCCCACATTTTTTCCATGGGAAGTGCACATGCAGATTTAAACTTAGTGACATGTACTTGCTTTTCTCAGGTGCCTTTTAAAGACTCCTTAAGCTTGTCCGCAGACACTCCTGGAGAACAAGGTAAAACCACTGCTCTGAGACTTGATCAAGTAACATGCAGCCCAGAGGAAGGATTCTTGTTAGCTCTGAAGGTCTTCAGAGCAGGACCTTGGTGAGAAAACTGCTGAGGTCTAGTGTCAACAAGAGGCTCTCCATTACAGCTCTAGAAGTGGTTCTGTTTAACTCTCAGGCTGACTTAGGCACAGAGTCTTGACTAGCAGTCTGTAGGTTTTCACTTACCAGCCCAGACTTTTCTGCCCATTAATTTTACAGAACCTTGGACTTTTCCATGGCTTGCAAGACCCTCCTATACCTACTGGTGCACACTTTTCTTTCCTTGAGACAGGGCTTAATGTCAGCACCCATACAAAGGGTGGAAGCCCTCATCTTCAGCCCTCATCTTTCATTGCTTCAGGAGTGAAGGGGACTGGGCACTCCTGCAGGGTACGGTTTGAGTCTTCTAGACACAAGGGATTGGGAGCAGCATTGCTGGGTCTGTCCTTGCATCCAAGTACAAAGAAAAATCTGACAGGGCCCACAATCATCAGATGGAGTAGTTTTTGCTTTACTTTTGCCCACCATGTGTTTCTTTTGGCAATCCTGATCTGTCCTAATTGTGGAGTGGGGAACATGCAGTAATCTGTGATCTGCCTTTATGTTCCTGCTTCAGGAGCTGCTCTGCTGCAGTGGAAGTGCCTTTCCTGACTGGAAATTATGGCTGAGTTCAAACAACAGGAATGATCTTTTTCTTCCACAAAAAAAAATAAATAGATAGCTGTGTGCTTTGTTGTGGGAAGTGGTTGAAGAGAGAGAATCACTGTTTTCTTAGTGATCTGAATCACAATTTTTTTGGTGAGTACCCCTCAAAAAAAAAACAAAACAAAAAAAAGGAAAAAAAAAATCCCCTCCAAAGAGGCAACCCCAACTTTATTTCAACATAATTACTTTGCATTCAGTTGAACTTCAGCCCTTCTGTACACTAACTCTTCAATCTAATTGTTTGATTAAACTCGTATTTCCTCCAGAAAGGTACATAAATAAGTGAATTGTTGAGCAAATTAAGAATACTTAACAGCATTGCATCTGAAAAGTAGTTACGCTGATTAAATTTTCTGTCCTTGAGGATTTTCAGGAAATTACTTTTGATCGTCAATAACACAATTAAGTAAACTACACACACATTAGCATGAATAATTGATAAGAAATTATGTATTACCACGAAGCACTGATTTAATAATTCATGATGCGACACTCTAGTGACTGTGCAAAACTGGATAACATCGACAAGTCTGCCTGATGTTGCTGGAAATGCTGCAATTACAAACAAGTCCATAGTTTTGTTGTACAACAAAGAAAAGTATCTGAAGCATGCTGTAGTTTCTGTTTGTTTAATACTTAAAATAAATTGAGACAGAAAACCCTGAAAAGTTCCTGTATTGTTTTCATTGAGATCAGCTTCTCTGTCCAAGCATCTTCTCTCACATTGTTAACTGTCCAGCTCTGCTTAGACCACAAAGATGCTGCGGAGAGGGGGAAGCTCTCAGATTCACAGCTGGGACATCATGGGTGTCTCAAAAATGGCAAAATTACAGGGAGTTGAAGTTTTGCAGAGCTTTCTATTAGAAGCAAAGTGTCATTAGTCCTCCAGAAGCTTAAACCTAAGGTCTTTTGTATTCTTTAGTGTCTGATGTGTCTGTGATTATTCAATATGATTTTGTAGGTGGTTGCTCTAGGTCAGCCGTAAATGAAGCATTTGGCTATGTATGTTTTGATTGTGTACAATGCCACATTAAACCCTAAGGACAATTCACCAACAATTCTTGTGACTTCCTTAGGGGAGGCAGATATCTCACTAACACGTTGAGAAAATCAGAGCATAGTTTTTTTTCCTCTCAGGTTTTGGTGTGAGACCTGCCTGCTCAGGGTAGCACAATCGCTTGAGGTCACTGAGCAGTAGCACAAGGGCAAGAGCAGGACTCAAGAGATCTGTGTCTCAGTCGTGCCTGCTTCTAGCCACTAGACTCTACTACCTTCCAGATAGACTACTGACTGTGAAAGAGGCACCTGCCTCCTTTCTGTGCTGTCATATATCAGGGCTATGTCACTTAAACTGTTCCTGTAATGACCATCTTAGTAGCTCTGATTAAGTCTGGCATTTAAAAGTTTATAACTTGTCTATAAAAAGTCACTCAGGCTGAACCCCAGTGTGAGAGGCTCAGGCCCAAGGGGATGATTTACATGTGAGCTATTCAAAAAATCAGCCTGTGTGATGTTTTTTCGGCTCTGTGAAGGAAAAATGGAAGCCCAAGGTTTGAGTGATGGATGGGTTTTGTTTAATGGCTTACTACATTGTCATTAGATCCCATGAAGTAATTCTCTGGAATTTCCATACCAACACGAGTCAGGAGTAGTGTGAATGGCCTCTGCGTAAATGTCACTTGGCATGATTTTGGAAAAAAATCTCCAGTCCTGGGCTCTTTTCTCCAGAACTCACAGACAGCCATGACACTCAGTTTCCCCTCATCCCCCCCCTGCATGGGCCACCTCAACATCCACACTCACCACTCTGTGGAAAGCCTATGGTCCTGTCCTTATGCTACAATACATTGTATCGGGAAATGTCAAGCAGAGAATGCACCTTCGTTCAGTTATGCCTTAGGCTAGACCTTTCTATGCTGTATGCTGGATAGAAATGAGATTGTTAGGCTAATTGGCTCTTTATTAAGAGTATTATTTACAATTATGCTGAAGGCCATGAGCATGTAGAAGAAGATCCTGGTATATCACTGAACTCTTCCCTCTTGCAGTCAGTGTCCTCCTCTCTGTATTCCCCACAGATTGCTGCCCTTGGCAAATTTGGGCTGTACTTCTCTGGACCTCCTGGAGGACTCCTCCATCCTGTGTCAGGGCCAGGGAGAAAAGCCTGCTAGGCAGGGCTGTGTCTTCTGGGAAGTTTGCACTTCTGCTGCATCCTTAAGCTTTCTGCTTCCATGCAGCAGAAAGAAGGCAGGGCAGTGTGGGAGGAAGTAGTTTGCTGTTGGGTGGACCACGAGGGAGCAGAGGATGGAGATGAAATGCTTGTGGTGTTCTGCTGTGGCATATTCTCCCTCTAAATGAGCTGTTATTCAATAAAGATCATGCTATTCCTGGTTGTTTGTGTGGTGGAAGCAGTGTGTGAAGAGGAGGAAGTGAGAAACCCTGAATTGATATCTGAGCTCTGAATACATAATTCAGACCTCTCCACTGAGGAGTTTGACACCCATATCATAAATAAAAGGGCAATAGAGTACAATAAACAATGCTTTATTCTTTCCAGTTAAAAACTTCCTTCGCATTGCAGTAAAATATTGACTTCAAGTGACCATATTACCACAAAATATTATCTTTTCCTGATATCAGCCAAAGAAGACTTACATAGATCTGGGCTGTAAAAATGAGAACTTCAGTGGCATATAGAGAATCCAGCCTTATTTGAGAATTAGTAATTTAAAATATTTTAATAATCCAATCACATTTTCCTTATCGCCTTCCCTAAGCTCTCTGCCATGACAAGTAGGTGTTAGTCAGCTGTCTCAGAAGACTAAGCATCATTTTTTGGAGCTGTGAAAAGTCTCATGCAGTAAACTCATAATAGTTAAAACTCACCAGGATTTAAAGTATTGGCCTGCATAACTCTTCTAGTATTTAACTTCAATGGCTTTTTCTGTAGTCAGTGCTTTTACAGTACTGCTGTAACATCCATGACATGAAACAGAGAACAAAAAAAACCGTGGTCACCTGTGTCATTTTAGTCAAGAGTTCTCACATGCAGAGCAACAAAAGACAATGTGTTTTTTTTTGTAAGCTGAATTACATCCAGAACTCATATCCACCCCCAACTCCATTCTGATGGACCTGGAAGTTGCCTTGCACTTGTATTTTCTCATAAAACATGACAGCAGCATTGAAGCTGTTGCTGGTCATGGTCAGTTAATAGTTTAGCTAAGTTGCCCTACAATTTCCTATAGCACCTGATATTGGAACAGCTCTGTTTGTGCAGAGGTAATTGTCACTCCTCTGGCTGATCTAATGGCAGGGTCGTTGTTACTGCCCCACTTTTCAAGCTTCAGCATAAACCAGAGCACTGTGACCTCGAAGCTGTATACAGGTGGATACCTGGAAGTATGTCATCTCTCACAACTTACCCATCTCCTGTTCCATGGATGGCTGGAAAAATATGGCTCATTAGCTGCCAAGGTCTATTCTGATATACAAGTTCCCTTGTTCTCCAAGCAGCACCCCTCAGACCAGGTTAGGAGACCTCTAGTAGTATAGTCAGAAAGTGCAGCCCAGACACAACCATTCTTAAATACCAGTCCTTGGGACTGGTCAAGGCCAGGAGAAAACTTTTAATTTCTGATAAAATTGTGTTTGCTTTGTCAGCTGAACTGCTTTACCTTTTTGTTCTTCTTCTTCAGAATTTTTGTTTATGAAACTCCAGCATTCAGTACTGGCCCTAGAGACTAACACTTGCTATAGTCACGAATTTATTAGGGCTCCCCTAGGTATTGAATAGGCTGAGGTTTTTTATTATATACACACAGCTCCTTTACACCCACACTGTACATGAGCTGATGTGTTAAATAAGATCCAAGGCCCATTAAATGAAGAAGCCCAGCTCTGAAAAGAAGGGTCCCCAGGAACTGAAACGCTGCCTGTTATATCGCAACTGGCTCCCCCTTGCTCTGTTGTGCTGGATGAAGCCATCAGGTTTTGGCAGATGCTTGAGAACCAAGATGCTGATGTGATCACCAGTCCTTGGCACAGCAAGGGATTGGACCATCCTTGGGAGTTGTTTGTTTTTATTAGAAATATTTCTGCAGCAGTGCACAAGAAATTGGCTGCTGGCAGGGAAGGAATATGTACAGAAGAGCTTATCCTATTTCTCCTCTGAACCATTACTCATGTTTAGAGCTAAACCTTACTGGGACTCAGCCAGAGGCTCTCCAGGGACAATTTCACAATTACAGTCCAACGGGGGTCAGAAAGGAAAGTTTCAAAATCTCACTCAGAAAGCCAAGTACCTGAATACTTTTCCCATAGGGCTAACCTGAGAGTAATCCAAATTGATGTTGCAGCTTGTTGTTCAGACAAATGACACAGATAAAAAGCAACCAGGTATTTGTGTGTGTGTGTATGTTAGCAAACGGCAGCTTAATTTCCTTTTGATGGGGTTTCTTTCCATGAGGCTCAGGATCTGCATATGAGTCAGCTTCATACACCCCACAGAGCTGTTCCTCTGTCATCAAAGCCCAGGCGGCACTGCACAACATTTTATCCCTTCCTCCACTGTGAGGCTGCGGGACAGAGCTCACACATTAGTTCCCAGATGGAAGGAAAGAGGATTGTTTCTTACTCAGTGCTTTCCTACAAGTGACCCTTTTGCACCATGCTTAGCCATCCTGAGCTCTAGGTTTTTTTCAGTGCAGATATACAAAGGGAGGTATTTTTTGCTTAGGGGTCCAATTTTTTAGTAACTGATCAAACATCCATAGCTTGGGAGGCTTGGTGTCACCACAGTGTGGCTTTCGGGACCCCTCAGTGCCTCTGTATCACCCTCAATGCCACACTGTCTGGTTGCATCACATTGTAACCAGGGATGAGGAGCAGCAAAGCTGAAGATACAGGTGATGCTCTTTGCCCCACTCAAAGGGATCACTATATCTGGAATTAAATTTTCTTTTGAAGCAGTGTTGGTTAGATTAAATTTATAGTGTGCATAGGTCTGCTGCATTGTACAGATGTCTAGAGAGCTTCTGAGGCTGGGAAAACTCTTGTTTATAGGAAGTTCTGGAAACCTTCCAATTTCTACTCATTTCAAATAAAACTTTTATAACAATAATACACTGAGTTAAGGGCTATGCCTTTGCACCAACTTAATGAATCAGATTTAATTTACTAACATTAGTGCTCTTTTACACTGCAAGACATCATTTGCCAAATACTTTGAAAACAAGTCAGGAATTAATAAATGTTATTAATTAAGTTTTAGAATTACATTAATGAGACAGGAAAGGAAGAGCCAAGGTACCAGAGATGCCTTTTTCCTCCTGCCACTGCATGGGCAGGTGTTTTAGGCTTCATTTCATAGTCTCTGCCCCTGGAACTTAAATGTGCCCAAACAAAATATCTCCAAAATGTCAGGTTGGATATATTTGGGCCACAATTTAACAAGGCCTGTTGCTTCTCCTTCATCCTTCCCTCCTGGTCTCTGCCTGGGACCCTCTCTCTTCCTGTGCTTAACAGGTGTCTTCATTTACAAAAGTAACATCTGGCCAAAGCAAGTCCCCTTTGAAGCAGATGCTTAGGCTTACTTTCCTATGGGCTTTACTACTAAAGACCCCAGCCCAGTTTTACTGACAAAGCCATGCCCCCTGAAGGAGAGCTTCAAGTGCACTATGAATACACCATTGCTCTTCCATTAGTGCCGATCTCACAGTGTGAATGTGGCTGGAACCTTTTCTAGAACCAGGATGATGTTTGGGATTTTTAGGATGAGAATCATAAAAACTGACAAGTGTAAAGCACATGGTTAGTGTCCTACTGAGCATGATCAGATAACATCCTTTAGTATGCTCCAGGGATGCAGACATTGCACACCATTAAATATGTCTTAGATACACAGAATGGTATAAAACTATGACCAGCTTCCTCTACCACTTGAAAACACAGTTAGTTAACAGCGGGAATAGCCCCTGCTCAGTGTTAATAACAAGACTGTCAGCAGGGAGCTGGTCATATGGAAGACAAATCCAGAGATATGGACAGTGCAGAGTAAAAGGAAGCTCCACAGTGACTCATCAGTGACAGCTGGTGATAGAAGCACTCATCTGTGACTGAACCAGAAACTGCTTTCCCCTCACATGACCATTTTGGTGATGGCGATATCTCTTCCTCATTCCAAACTGGAAAAAACCAACCAACCAACCAACCGACCGACCAACCAACCAACCAACCAACCAACCAACCAACCAACACAACCTAAACACCGAAAAAAAAAAAAAAAAAGCCAAAACAATGTTCAGCCCAACAAACCACAAAATAATAAAACAACTTGAAGTATTACAAACATTTTGAGATATTTGAAAAATTTTCCTTTAGCTTCCACTTCTTAATACATGTTTTTATATTAAAGATTTCTTTAAAAAGTAATTTAAATACAAAAGAAAAGGCCTAGGAAAGTTCAGTTATACATACATGTAAGCAAGTTAGGACTACTCAATAGTTTTTCAACAAATTTCCCAGCTCAGGAAACAGTGGTTGTAAACAAAAACCCCAAATATGTTTCCAAACACCCGCAAGTAGTTTCAGTTTTTCTTTCCCCCCCCCGCCTTTTTCCCAGCAAAGAAGTGGTTTTATTGGAAAATTCCTGCTAAGGTGTAGTCAGGTGACCTGGCTGTGTCAGTAGGTTATTGGGCCAGTACTCCAGCTGGTATTTGATCCTGCTTGGTTTATATTAGGGCTGATCTGCTTGCTAAGGTAAGAAGTTTAATGCTAGTAGTATTAGTGCTAGGGCCAGTTATGCTGCTGGTTTGGACTGTTGGGGCCTATCCCGTTGCCAGGAGAAGTGTTTGTTTTGCTGTGTTTATAATGCAGTCATTTTGTGAAGGGGAAGCATTAAGCAAAAGGCAAGAATATGGAAAGAGGTGAAAATTTATCTTCCTAGGGTAGTGGAATACGCCAGAGTACATGGGAAACCCAGGGGAAAATGGAGGTCTCTCGAGGAAGTCCCTGCAAGTAACAGGACATGCAGACTGACAGGTGGGAGATGCAAAGGACACTTCGAGGGCACTGTTTAGATCATGTCCAGATGCCTCAGTAGAACATGAATACTATATCTATAATTATATATTCACATTGATATATCTCTATATAGGCAGACATCCATCAACAATAATGTAACATAATATTCTCCTTTAATTTATTTCTGACTTTTCCTGTTGGAAAGTTCGCAAACCCACAGCCAGTTTTGGCATGGAATAATACTGAAATGTTTCTATCCACATTCCTTGGGAATGGACACAGTCTCAGGACACCTGATCCAGGCTAACAGCTCTCGATTGCAAAAACTGATTCTGGAAAACAGACTTTTAGGAATCTCAGTGCAATTGAAGAAAGGGTCTCTCTTAGGCCAGATCCAGTTTGCATCTTCTGTAGTTTATCAGCACTGGGAATAGAAAGAAGGGTTGCTGTTCATCTCAATGTCTGTCTGCCATTTGTAGCCTGTGGAAGATCCTGAAGAAGGGCACCTTTTCTCACCCAAAAGGTTTCATGTTGTTAGTGACAACACTGGCATTTCTGGCATAGTAAAAAAAGCAGAGGGAACCTTTTTTAAGTGCTCTGAATGCTACCGTTCCCTGTGTCAGTTTTAAGCAGCTGGAGGGGCAGTCATGAGATAAGGCTCTGACACTGAATGCCAGCAGGCAGGAGTATGAACACTCTGGGGAGCTCCAGGACAAGGAAGTCCAAGCCAATATAGGTAAAGAGTTAGCCTGCCAGGCAGCTTGATTTTGACAAGCCCTGGCTTTTTGGTGCTTTGAACATTTTTTACTTTTTGCTGGAGTTCAACTTATTTCTATTGCTAGAACGATTTCAAAGATTGTCCTTGCGACTCAGAATCTTTCCTCTCTCCTTCTTTCAAAATACCCTAGGTCTTTATATATTTGATATGGACTTTGATATGTGAAAGTGCTTATCTTTTAGCACTGCAAGCTGCTTCCCCAAAGGCTTGAGTTAAATTTGCTTTAATAAAAACAGAGAGCTTTAGGCAATTGGGACATAAATTATTTCTCTTCTGCACTATTGAAACACTGCTTTCTAAGTATGTTCAGTAGCACATTAGAAACAAATCTCTAATTGGCCATAGAGTACCAAAGATCTGACTATCTAATGTAAAAAAACCAACATCATCAAAACTTTGAGAATATAAAAAAGAAACAAGGAAAGACCACAGGTCATTTTCAGCCATTCCCTACCCATTTAAACCCCATAATTATAATATTACTTTTAGTATCAGGGGACAGTGGTGAATATAAGATCATCATAAGACCAGAATAATAATCCTAAAGACAAAATAAATTAATCACTGACCTCTGCTGTTATAATGAGCACTTCACAAAAAAAATCACCACAACAACAACAAACAACCCACATTGGTGTTCAATTTACTCAAGTGTTCCATGTTCTTTCTACCTCCTATCAGGCTCTGAAGTGGAGTTTCTTAATAAAAATTACTAATGTACACCAGTTGCTCCAAATCACACATTTTTATGCATTCATGAGAGCCCACGTAACCCATCATGTACAATATCACCACCTTCTGATGCTGCTTTGTAGTGAGACAGAAGATCAAACTTAAGAGTTCTTTACTTACTGAGAAAGACAGTATATACCCCAAATACAGATATGCAAACCTGTCAATGTATTTCTTGTAAAAACATAACTAGCCATTTTTCTGTTTATACTCTGCTATATTGAAACCACTGTAACACTTCCACTGTCAGGAAGGACTGCTTGGATAGTCAGGGTTGATCTGCAGAGCAGTCCTAAATAAAATTGCTAGTCTGTACCAGGACTGAGCCAAAATCACTTTAAGAAGAGTTTCTTCTGTGTTTCATAATGCAACAGACAATAAGAGAAACCGAGAAATGTAAAATCTTCACTGACAAGAATCTGGAGACTACATACAATCTGCAGAACTGGTTAGTAAGGAAAAAGACAAGGTACCTCAAGTTACACACCTGCTAATGTCCTCCAGGTAGAGGGGGCAGAGGGAACAAGAAAGTCCTGATGTCATCTGAATGGTGGCAAGGTAGTGGTCCTCTTCCAGTGCTGCTGGACTGGGTGCTGGCACCATATCCCCAGGGTCCTCTGGTCAGATTGCTGCCCTCACACAGCAGGGAGCAGTAGGAATGATTGCAGAAGGCCTCGGCTAAAGCTGTTCTTCAGCCTCCTGCTCCTTCTCTTTATAAGGAATAGGAAGGGAGCAGATGCCCTGTATCCAGTCATCTCCTAGTTCTTTTAATTGCGTACCACACACATGCACACATGAACACATATTTCCATGTTGTCAACTTTTTCTGCTGTTGCAACTGGAGATAAAATTACAATGAGATAAAATTATAATGAAAAAGCTGTCTAGAAGCCATTCCAGTATTGTAAAACAAGTCCCCTTTATTTTATTAATTAATAAATAATTATGTATTTGCAAATACAGTTGCATTAATGGATCGTGCTGATGACAATACATTTTCTTGAAAAGATGACTTAGGAAGGCACTAAACAGCCAAGGAGGAGTAGATAAAAATCCATGCATGTAGGCCACTTCAATTAAACTGCACTCTAAAACAAAAGCAGCATTTTGCATGAGGAAATTTGAGTTCTTGGAACAGAACCATGACTGTGGGATGGCAGTATAAATCTGCCATGTGACACTGGACTGGAAGGTGTTGCAGATGTCCCAGAAGGAGAAAGAGGTTCAAAGGGAGGCAGTTCTGGCCCAAGAGCCAAAGACTAAGTAAGCCAGGTTTGGTCTCAGTCACATCTGCCAGGGAAGAACCACTGCCGTAAATGAGCCTCAGGGCATCCAGAAATGTGCAGGAAAATGGAGTAGTGAAAGCAGTGGTCCTCTGTTCCCTTCAGCCTGCTGTGCTTCTGTGAATGCAAAGAGCCTACAGTGTTTTTCAGTACAAACCATTGGCTGCTGGCAAGGCAGAAACCATCCTAACTTGCCTCAACACCTCTTTAACCGATGATTTAATGTCACTGTCAGTCACATCACAAAACTGTGCTTTCCTACAATTGCTTTCATGACTATTGCACATTTCCCATAGTCTCCCCACCTCTAAAAGAAAAAAGTAATTCACTGTCATGTTTTCCTAATAATGACCTCTTACATCCTAGTTTCCTACAGCAGCAATAGGAAAAAAAACAACAAACAAAACCAAATAAACACAAACAGAAAAGGGTATGGGAAGAAAAATACTTGTTAATTTAAAGCTCAAAAATTTTGTGTTCACAACCACAGGCATTACTGCTGTCTTATACTGGTATGCAAATGGCAGTTTTATAGGTATATTACATACATATATATATAGGTAGGTAGGTATGTATGTATATATATGGTTGTTTATGTGTGTTTGTAGCACACACATTCCTACAGCTTGGCAAGCAGTTGGCCAACAGCATGGTCTAGGCCAGAGTCAAGTTTGCTAATGATTTCCTATTCAAATGGAGTCAATACCAGGCTGGGACCTAGAGTAACACTTTTTTATAATATCATTTACTCCCTGTGTCAAAGTGCTCCAGGGAAATCTCTGGACACATGATGAGAAACACTTTTGTATTTGTTTTCAAACATCCCCAGTTCCATTTATTTAATTTACTTACAAATCCTCTACATCAAAACTCCCTCTGGGGCATGAGCGTGTTTGGAGACATGGTCTGTTGCGAGTGCAACTCTTTGAAGGTAACAGAAAGTATTGGCCAAAATAAGTAATTCCTACTTGAAACGTATTAGGTATCCAAGTTAGGACTGGCTCCTTTTCAGATGCCCATGTTTCAGTTTGCCTTCACAGGGGATTTAAAAAAATGCAGTTGTATATTTTGCTTATCAAGTTATTATTTCTTTTTTATCTCTGCATGGATACTTTGTATCTGCAATGTCCCTTTGGAAAGCATGTTAATTTTATTCTGTCCTCTGCAAGTGTGCCTACTTCTGGACTTGTGGCTGTTACAGGCATTTACATGTGTAACTGGCAAAACAAAAAAAATGGTTTTTGCACTCTGCTAGGCTTTCAGATTACATAGGTTCTGTCTAAACATACTGTGGAAAACTTTAACTGATCTACTTATCTACATTTTAACATGTAGATGACATTCTGCTTCATTCCGGATAGGCATGCTGCAACAGCAACAAAGAAGTTCAACATTGATGGCACTATGGCAGTTTAGCAAAGTATTTGTGACAAAAAAAAAAAATAAAAAAAATTAAAAGATTCATAACACGTGTCATTTCCCTTAATTTAACAACTTGAGAACTCATCTTTGTTCCTAAAACACTATTGTTTTTATTTTTAATTTCTTTCAAAATTATTCCCTTTCAGAGGGAGACTGCATTATCTGAGTTCCAAGCCAAAATTGGTTAAAAAATGTTAATGTTTGTAAAATAATGTTTGTATAATTGTAAAATAATGTTTGTAATAGGATAATTCAGGCTGCAAGAGATCTCAGAAGGTACCTGGATGAACTTCCTGCTCAAGGAGGGACAGGTCTGAGGCCAGCCCAGGTTGTTCATAGCTTTGAAAACTTCAAAAAGTGGAGACTGAACAGTAAATGTTTGTTCAAATATGGGTATTTAGCTGAATGTACTAGAAACCCAAACCAAAACAAACTAAACCTTCTCCATTTATACCCCACATCTCTGTTGCAACCAGCCCTGCCAAATCACAAAATGGCATATTTGACAATACTTCAAAATAGGTAAAACAGACTTTAAAAAAGCATTAAAGGCCAAATCTAAACCCCAGTGAAATCAATGAAGAGATGCCTTTAGTGTCTGTCTAGCAGCTCAGTGGGAAATATTTTAGCAATTAGCTCTGATGAAAGGAGGTGTCTGATGGGCTCAGCACAGCTTCTGAACAGACGACTTTTCTCAGGGATGGTGGAAGGCTGAGAGCTGACTTCAGGTTAGGGAAGAAGATGAAACACCAAACACTGGTTGGTGTCCTGAGAGCAGTCTCGGCTGTGGGAAATGAAGAATTTACTGAAGAAAACTTCTATAATAAATCTAAAACTGGGAGAGCAGAGCAGTGCCTGTGTTACATGTTCATATTGTATTTATTAGCAAAAGGCCTGATTCCACCCTTTCTTTTCAAGAAGTGAAGAGTCACCTCACTGAAAACAATCCTGTAAAAGTAGCCTGAGATGTGAATCAGGCTGAAAGTCACTAGTATAATTCCTCCTTAGAGCTCCTGCACTTCAGTTTTAGTTGGGGAAAGCAGCATGAAAATGAGACAGAGAAAAAGGAAACTAGTACTCCAAATATAGATATTTATAAGCAGGTATATCACATAATTATTTTTTTTTTTTTCACTAAGGTTCTCTCATTATGTATTATGATAAAAAAGAGCTTACACAAGGATGAATAATATTTTGATACAGATCTTTCAAAGAAAAGTGATAAACCAAAGAAGCACTTTCCTATAAATTAATATTTTGTGTGTTTTATATCTCTCCCATTTTTTTATTTTACTTGTTGTTGTTTTTTGTGTTTTGTTTCTGTTTTGTTGGGTTTTTTTTTCCTTTAAATCTCAGAATTCACAAAACCAAAATTAGATATAAGGTTTTCCAGGTTTTAAAAGTTAGTGCTCTATTTCAGTGGGATCCTGAAAACAAAACAACCAAAAAAAGCACTTAAATTGTAATAAGCAAAGGTCTTCTCACCTGAACAAAACATTAAACACTGTTATGGGATTTCATTCAACCTTGCTCCTAACAGAAATATTTCAGGCCAAATATCAATGTACTTGGTTTTAAGCTGCATTATAAATAATCCCTGATCCTAAGAAAAGTTATTTGGAGGTTATCAAGGAATATAAAGAATTCAGCAGCATGTTAGTGGACACTGCAAAAGTATATGAGAAGTCTAGAGAAGCTGCAACTGTATTCTATTTGTTTATAAAGGGTTTTTGGCATGACTGTTGTATTGTGCAGCCAGCATACAATCTTCTTGTCAATAACATCTGGGCAATAAATGTGTACAAAAAAAAAGAGTCTTGGGTTTCTGGCTTATTTGTAGCCACATGCTTTCTACTTGTCAGTATAGCTCAAAGGCAGTGAGAAAACTTCAGTAGATGCAGCATCTGCCCTAGTCCTCATAGGATGGACAGAATGGTCTTACACCTTTTACTTTGTGTCATAGATGATGCAACACATCTGGGTAAAAGGATACTTCCTTTGGCAATCCCAGCCATCATAATGGCAAAGCAGCAGCAGCAGCAAGTAGTGGCTTCATACTGTTGTATTTATTTGTTTAGCTGGCATTGCCCCTTCATCTCACTGACAATTTGGTGCTTTCCCAGTTTCACACTTCTTCAGAGTTATCATCACCTTGCATCTTTCAACATGGCCCGTTTTCATTTTCCTTTCTACGCAAATCACAATGAGATTCAGACATAAAAGTGTTGTACAAACATCAAATCTGCATGTGGTTTTGTGTGCATGTGTCTGTCCAAACGGTTCTTAAAAACACTAGCTGGCATATTTTGTTACTTGAGTTTTCAGGATACTCCTTCAGCAGCAAAATCACCTATATCAGTGAGGGACACGATGTCAGTGTTTGGGATTGGGCTCATGTCCTTTCGTAAATGAACTTGAGTTCCTACAGCATCCTGACTGGAGGGGTAAGAGGCTGGTTCAATATAGGGTGGGTTGTCCACAGCTTCAGCATATTTGTAGTCCTGCTGGCCATCTTCAGGTAGTTCAGCTGCTTCTCCTGGTGCAGCTGGCATTAACCAGGTAGGTTCAGAGAGCTGAGAAGGTGACTTCAGCACTGCTAGAGATGAAGCTGGTAAAGGCAGCACTCTAGGGTAGGAGGCATAGGGTGAATTCATAATTTCTGAAGAGGGGGGCTGGTACAAGTTCCCTTCCAAGGAAGGGACTGATACTTGAACGTACTTGCCAGTTTCTGGGTCATAAAATGTCTTTAAATTAACTTCAGCTGGTAAATCAACTACATAGTATTGGCCAGAATCAGGGTCTTGGAGGAGTTTACGCTGGGTTAAAGAGGGTGAAGGGCTTACTGCTGATGCACCACTGGGTCTTCCAGTACTGGTTTCTATGGGAGTAACAGTTGAGTGAGGGACAGGATGAAGAGGAGAATATCCCAAGGCTGAAGGAGAGGCTAGTGTCTCTCCAGCATGAGAAGACTTTCTCCCTACAGCATCCGTATGCTCAGTCTGATGTATTTTCTGCTGTTCTTGCATTTTCTTTCTCCTGCTTGCCAGCTTTTTGGCCCGCCGCAGAGCCTTTTCTGTTTTTGGTGGCACAGCAGGAGGCTTGCCTGCTGCTCTGTCCCCAAGTCCCCTGGGCTCCATTCTCTCAGCTGCCCCTGCAGAAGCAGAAGAAAGATTCCTCTGTGCCAAATCAAGGATCTCTTCTGCAGACATGTCAGCATGGCTCTTTAGTGCCATATTTAGCAAGACAGGGTTTATAACATCCTCTCTGTCTCTTGCTGGCTTGTCTGATGATACACTGGCAGCAATAGAGTGTGTCGTGCTGCCTGACCTGGGGCTTGCAACAGCAGAGCATGCAAGACTGTCTAACAAAACTTGTGCACCTTCCATATGTAGGTTGTCCTCTAAAGCTTCATGCGATACAGGAGAAGATGTGTGGTCCTCTGATACAGAGCCAGTCACAGGGGAAATGTTCTCCTTAGTGATTATTTTTTTTGCACAAGAGCCACCTCTGCGATTAGATAAATGATGATTCTTAAAGTAATTTGTCTTTCTTTCTGCAGAGCAGCTGGGGTTGCTTTGTGCTTGGTCATTTTCCAGACCTAAATTTGGCTGTGTTAAGCTGTGTCTTGCCTCCCTAGTCTGGGACTTCTCTTTCCTTCCACAGACACTTTCCTCATTCATTTTCCCAACTTTATTTAACAAAGCTTGAGTCTCTTCACCCTTTGTCAGCTTCCCTAATGAAAGGTTCTCTCTATCTTCCAGAATACTGGGATCCAGTGTTGCTGAAGTAGATTCACGCTCACTGGTCTGTTTCCCTCTGTCAGTTCCTTCATCCCTCATATTCTGCTGCCCTCTGCCCTTCAGTGCCGACCAGCCTAACTCTTGGGCATGCAACATATTTCGGTGCTGCTTGCTGCGCACTGCTGGGGGCACAAACCTACCTTCCATTTCCTTATAACTGCTGCTCATTGTATCATCCAGGGAAAAGGACCTGAACAGTGGCAGCTTGACAGCCCTTATTACCTGAGGTGACCTGAATGTGTTATCTTTAATCATAAACAAACTGGGTTTTGTTGAGCTTGAAGAGGGGGGTGTTTGAGGCTCCTCAGACCTGGGGATAGACATGTCCCTTGTACTGCCAGAAGCAGAATCAATGCTGTTGGTCTCTTCCCTTTTCTCTCTCCTTAGTTTCTCTTTCATCAAGCTTCCCTGCTCATTTCCAATAATCTCACTGTCCTTTTCTGCTGCACCAGTACCAGAGCTGACACAAGCATAATACTGCAGTTCATCTTCCCCAGACTCTTTCCCTCTCTCCTTGTGTCTTTTTTTACTGTCGACACCCACTTCACTCTCAGTCTTCTGACTTTCTTGAAGGCATGCCTTCTGCAGCAGGAGCACTGGTGGAAATGGCTCCTCCTGAAGTGGCTGCTCTACTGTGGAGACAAAAGATTGCTCTGAAGAGCTACTGCTCCTTTTCCCTTGTGCTTCACAGCCAGTTATCAACTGGATAGTTTGGATGTCACTGTATGGCACATCCTCTGCTGGTGACAGTTGGTTTGGGAGCATTTTGAAGGCAAATTCTTCATTCCGATTAGCAGCCTGTCTCTCGTTTTCCTCACCCTGGACACTGGGATTTTGAATGGACTGCCCAGCTGTTGTATCTGCATTGTCTTTACTGAATGGTTTCAGTCCTGGATACTGCAGAAATTTCCTTAAATCAGATTCATTTGATTCATGTCTGAACAAGGAGAAGTTTTCATTATGCTCTGTATTTTTAATCAGATCTTTGTGCTTTGAATCATCTTCCTGCAAGTTGTCTCCAGTTTGGTAAGAGAAAAGGTCTGCTGTTGTCTGGTGTGAACTCAAAGTCAGGTAACTGTCTGTAAACTGTCCAGTTAAATCAGTTTTATTGTCCTTTTCATGAACACTGCCAGACAATACAGAGGTTATATCATCCTGCTCTGCAATATTTTTGCAACTATTTTCTTGTAAAGTCGAGAGTGAGACATTCGTATTTGTACTCTCCTGTGTACTTTGCCTAGTTTTATTTTTCTCCTCCAAGGCCCTTAACAAGGGAGAAGGGGTATAAAGGCTTTTAACACGTTTGCGCACATCCCTCAAGTTGAACAACAGACTTGATGCTCTCAATTTGCAACTATCCTGAGACCTGTAATCACCAAACATGCTCCCCTCTTGGTCTGTTGCTGCTGCACTTTCAATGGGAGGAGTTGTCAGTGGGATCAGCTCATTTTCCAGAAGGTCTACCTCCTGTTTTGGTGGTATGATGGGAGTTAAGAGTTCAGTGATGTTGAAAGAGGGACCGATGGATCCAGAGTTTACCTGTTTAGCCAGAGGAGTCACAACCGGTTCAGCTTCAGCACCAGTTGCCTTTTCAGACAATGTCTCATGACTGGCTGTGAACTTCTCATTTGAAGTCTGGCTCTTTTCTGCTGCCATTTTTGTAGCCCTCTGTCTTCTCCAGGGTGGACAGGTATTGCCCAGCTGGGGACTGAGGGCCTCCTCTTTAGTTAAGATTGCCTGGGGTCTTGGTGGAAGTGAGCCAGGTGCCTGTGAGATGAGTGAGGGTGAAACCATCCCGTAGGATACGGTTTGGGGTGAAGCAGAGGCTTGGGACATGGCAAGGGGAGAAAGCCGAGCTGGCACTGGGGGTGGTGGCACAGGAGGGGCTTCAGGAGTAGGGGGTGTTGGAGGATGTCCCTGATGGGTGGAGGGTGAAAGAGAAAGTTCCTGCTGGACAGGGGGTGGCCGAGGAGGACCCTGATATGCATGGATCCTAGGGGGGGGTGTGGGAGGAAGAACCGCAGGAAATTCAGTTTCTGAAGAGAGAGGACCCTGAGGTATGTGTACAGCTGGGAGGTGGATGCTGAAAGTAGCTTCTGGTGGAGTTGGCTCAGTCTGAAAATCTTTCTCCTTCTTCTTAGCAACAGTGATCTTGAATTTATGTTCTTGTATGTGGGATCCTTTAATAAATGGTCTTTCTTCCAGGTATGCAAGACCTTCATTTCTTGTTTTTACATCAACAAATTTCTCCTTTTCAGTCAGTTTTTTATGAACATTCCATGATTCAAAAGCACTATTTTCACTATGAAGAAAATTACATTTTTTTGCTGGCTCATTAACTTTCACACTTCTGGTTTTTAAATCCCTTTTAGATGAGCGGGAAAAATTTGACTTGGCTACTTTTGACATCTCAATCAACACAGGATAATAACCATCAGAGTCACAATAATTCAGGTCTATGTTATTAAGTCTTTCCTGTGGCTCTTGTTTGCCACTGAGACAGTGGGCATCTTGACAAGCCTCTGAAAATTCAGAAACTTCCTTATCGACACTTAAAATATCTGTGTCATCCCAGCAGGCTATATCATTTCCATGATTTAATTTACATTTTTGAAAGCTGTTTGTAATGGGTTGTTTAAGGGCTATCAGGGAACCTTCTGACCCTTGGTCTGCAGTCTTATCAAATGTCTTAATTAATGAGGACACTTTTGAAACATGTTTATTGTTCCTTGGACCAGGGACTGATAAATTCAGCTTTTTCCTTTCTGTAGCAAAGGTGTTATTTTTAGCAATTTTTTTCTCCTCTGGAGCACATTTTGGTAACTGCTGGAATGTTGAAGCCCTTATTGTATGTTCATTGTTTATGGGTGGTGGCTTCTTACAGATGTTGCTTTTCTTGATGGTATGGTTCAATGTCCCTGGGTGAAATTTAGCAGAGAACTGGAGGGCAAAGTCAGGTGAAATGGCAAGATCTGGTTCATTGTAGGAGTCTTCGAGTTCTGCCACACACAAGCTTTTGAAAGCCCGGTCTGTGAGACTGCTCACCTCTCTGTCTGCGTCATCCAGGAGACTCCCAATACTTGAGGAGTCACTATGTCCTTCTGTATATTTCTTATTTCCCTGCATTGTTCCTGGGAGTCATGAATTAATTATCCAAAGGTTGAATTTCAGGTGTCAAATAGGCAGCTGAATTGTGTTGGGTGGTTGCAGCTGTTTGCAATTCACAAGCGCAAAGCAGTTCCTCCAAATGCTGCTGGACATCCATTCATCTTACAGAACAGCTGAAGGAAACTTTCTTCTCTGTAAAGCCAAAAATTATAAATTATCATTTCCTATATTAGCACTATTAGCGTTTTCCAGATATATCAGTCACCAATCAATTTGCTTTTACATGTATTTTAAGCAAGATGCTAGCAACACAATAAACAATATGAAAAATAATGGTTATTTTTGTCAATTCCAGTAGACTATGGTAGAGAGCTTAATTTCTGAAAAAAATGCCATTAAAAAAAGTGATTTCACCTCAGATTATTTGCTTGGGTTCTTAAACAAGGATATAAGAGCCAAATTTCAAGTACTTCCTTTTCCATACCTGCAAACCATAAACACTTCCAAGTGCTGTGCATATGTTTAGCTGAGAAGGTTAGCTGTCTTTGGCCAGGAAGAGTTAGTAATAAAAAGGGAAAAAAACTTACTTAATGAAAGAAAAAATGCTAAAACTTACTTGGCAAGACATAATAATTCAAAGTTAAAATATGTTGTGAAAAATAAAGTTGTTATAGAAGACTTTATTCTCATTTGTCTATTAGCTCATGACTGTGGGAAATGAAGTCTATAAAGATGAATCTGCTTATATTCAGGCTGGAGCTTTGCTGTGCCAATTACCCTGAGCAGAACCCTTGTTTGAGAAAGCAGAGTGGTAGAACAGGTAAAGAGGATTTACGGAGCATCAGCATGTTCCAGGCAAACATCGTGGGGTAAAATCCTTTAGCCACCCATATCCAGATACGATTGCCTGATGCAGTGAAAGTGAAGAGGCTGCTAATATCAGCTTAGCCAGCAGAAGGCAGGAGTGCCTAGGGGACTCCAGCAGACCCACTAAAGGATCACAGGGAACATTTGGTTTCCGTTCCAGAACTGCTGAGAGCAAAAGGTAACCCATTCAACAAAATTATAAAACATCACAGCCTTCCCTCATTCCCTGATTACAATGCACAGTAAGGGCCCAAAGCACTGTTCTTTTTTTTACTATGTCCACATCAGTCTGAAGACAGGATAGGAGAATCTTTGGATGGAACAGGTATAAGCAAAATAGACTTTTTTTCAGCTATGCTTGAAATCTATACACTAAAACTCTTTAAAGTTTCTGTGTAATCTCTTTAGATGCTTATTCTTACATTCAAGGGCTTGAGGAGGTAATTGACTAAACTACAGTGAGATTCAGCTTAAAAGCATATTCAAGAGCTAGCTAAAAGGAAAGTCCTTTTAGATTCCTTGAGGAAAGTGATCTGTATCTCCATTTCCAAGTACAATTGAATCATTAACTTGTGATGAGCTGAAATACTATGGTTCACATCTACAGCAGCTTCCAGCTTCTATACAGGTGGAAGCTGTCTCCATCACTGTAGAACTGAGAATGACATCCAGACCCAGATTTCAGCCCCTCCATCTGTTTAAATCCATTATTCCATTTTGGTTAATCTCAGTGAGACTCTTAGAAAGGGCATGCTTTTTCCCATGATGACTTAGTGCCAGTTGAAGAAAAGTCAGAGGAACTGGACTTAATCAGCTGAGTTTTGAGTTTCAGTCATTTCTTCAAATGAAACAAACTCTTCACCTTCCTTTTCCATTAAAAAACACCCCCAGCCAACCTATTTTTAGACTCAAAGTATCAGAGTGAATCTTAATTCTGTCCTTCCAGCCATACAACTCTAATGACTTATGAAGAAACTACACCAGATTTACACCAGATGTAACATGAGCTTAATAGAGCTTCTCTATTTATGCTGTAAAAAGACTTCTCAAAAGTGAGTTTCACTCCCCCCACCACAATTCCATATTTCTGTACAGTGCAGCAAGAAAAAAAAAAGAGAAAACTAATGAAAGGCCATCCCTCTCTTGGCTTGATTCTTAACTGTTGTATGAGTGGGAAGTACAGGTACATACCTGCCACATAATTTTGCTTCTCATCTTTAGAACTCCTTGTCATGCTTGTATTTGGCTTCATTTTTGACCATCTTTAGTGAGAAAGTAGAAATTGTCTGGTGACGTAGGTTTGACAGAAGCAGTATCCTGGGATGTTTCCAACCCTCAGCATTTTTTGATCTTAAATGAACCCTGCAATTTAAAAACAAAGACATTTGTTTGCATGATCTGAAGATTGCCCTGTGATGAATTAATTAATTTGTTCATTCACATTTTACAATTATTTTAGGAATTATTTACAAGATTTCTTACCATAAGAGACAGGTATCCATCCCAGAGTGATAATAACCAAATACCTTGAAGGTAGTGTAGTGCAGTCAGGTTCCTAGCAAACTATCACAACCTCCACCACTCCCTGTCAGACCCAGAAGGGACTAACAGCTGAGTGAGCAACGGTTTCCTGGCAGTCTGCCCACGCTGGATGACATCTCCAGGCTAAAAGGAGGGGTTGTTCCAGACGACTTCTTCCCTGTTCATTCCT
>NW_009953694.1:1018738-1034131 GCF_000747805.2 Chaetura pelagica | reverse complement strand
TCCTGCTGTGTCACCCTTTCAGAAGGACTGCAGAGGAAAATGTGTGCCTTCACTCCACCTGTATATGACTTCCTACTGCCAGTAAGTAAAGACAGATACCAGCCTGGTGGACTAGCAACTAATGCTGCTAAGGTTTGAAAGTCCATCCTTTTTACTGTCTCTCTTTTAAAGGAGAAGAAAGGTGGACAGGTAGGATTTAAAGAAAGCAACTTTTTACTTCCATGCATGAACCAGAGTCAAGAGATGCTACAGGAAAGCTCAGCTATGGTGAATGAGTACTGCTGCTGCCCTTTTGCTGTGGAGACCTCCGAGGTTTAGGCTAGGTTGTTTAATCTTTGCAAGAACATATCAGTTTCTTACAAGGAGAACTACAGGTGGCTGAGGTGACGCAAATAGCATATAGATGCTACTCCAGATTTTCCTGAAGCAAAGGTCTCCCCTAACAAAACTTTTATGTCAGCCTGTGGTATTCCAAACCCACAGGCAAGAGCAGCAACAAGAGCTCACACACTGAAATGGTCTCCTACACCTTACCTGAGGAAGGACAGATGTGAGTGGTACAAGCCTGTACCAGTCTGAGCTTTCTGTGGTCTGTTTAAGATGTCTGAGTAAAAAAAAAAGTAAATGCAAAGAAAAAAACAATTATTGGTAAGTCTGGTTGTAGCCAGATGTAAAAGGGCATCCTCATTGCTAAGCTGGGTACTCAGTTATCTCTTTGCTCAGAGATTAAATTATAATTTTACTGCTTTGTGGTACTCTTGACTGTGCAAAATCAACAGAGATGTAGGAGATTGTGATTATGTTCTGGCTTACTCATCAGTGGGTTGTTGACTAAATTCCAGCAGCACAGTGTTTATCACTATTTATTGGTGGTGGTGGCTGAACTAAGAGGAAGCTTGGCTTTCAGATCTCATGAACACAGGTCTAAAGAAACATCTTGTCCCTTGTAAACTGAGAACACTTGCTGAAAAGTGAGTAGGGCAACAATGAACATGGAGAGCATGATGTAATCTCAGAAATTATATTCCTAGATGGAGTCACTGTTACAGAAACAACTCAGTGCCACTGATTAAAAAAGAATAGTGACTGCCACTGTCTCTGAAACCCTCGTGAAGATTCTTGTCTCTCCTGGCCATCATACTAGTACTTCGGTAGGGTAATGTTTCAAGCTGGAAACACTGGATCTATACCAAGTGTTCAAGGTGTAGATCACTTCTGGGATTGGACTGAAACAGCAGAACTGTGCTGATCTGTCTATCCCTTGTATAGGTATGATGGCAACTTCTGAACTTAGGGCAAAGAAGCTGTTCATGGCTGATTTAATAATCTGGTAAAGTCCAATTTCTTTAATTTTTAGACAAATGGCAGCCAGATAGCAAGGTGCTTTGCATCAGAGAAGACAGTGACAGGACAAGGGGTATCGGTTTTAAACTGAGAGAGGGGAGATTTAGATTAGATATTAGGAAGAAATTCTTTACTATAAGGGTGGTGAGGAATGGGTTGCCCAGGGAGGTTGTTGATGCCCCATCCCTGAAGGTTTTTAAGGCCAGGTTGGACGAGGTTTTGTGCAACCTGATCTAGTGGTTGGGTTCCCTGCTCATGGCAGGGGGGGTGGAACTTGATGATCCTTAAGGTCCCTTCCAACCTTGATGATTCTATGATTCTAGTTCCAACTCTCCTGTGTAACAGGGACACTTTCTCCTAGGTCAGGTTGTTCAAAGCCCCATACAACCTGGCCTTGAATATTTCCAGGGAGGAGACACCCACAATTCCTCCAGGCAACATTTTTCCGTATTTTACCGCCTTCACAGTAAAGAGTTTCTTCCTTACAACTGATTGAAATCTACCCTTTTTCAGCTTGAAACAGTTTCCCCTTGTCCTATCACTACCTGCCCTTGTAAAAGGTCCCTCTCCAGTTTTCCTGTAGCCCCTTCAGGTACTGCAAGGTTGTTATAAGTTTCAGCTATTATTTGTTTAGCTTCCTCCAGGCTGAACAAACCCAACTGTCTCAGCCTGTCTTCATAGCAGAGGTGATGAAGCCCTCTGATCGTCTCCATGGCTCTCCTCTGGACTCACTCCAACAGCTCCATGTCCTTCTTATTCTGGGGACTCCAGAACGTGACACAGGACTCCAGGTGGGGTCTCATAAGCTTAGGTCAGGATTCAGGTAGTTAAAAACTTTAAGGATCCCTGAATTTAGGCTATTTTTAAGAGAGAGGAAAGCAATGCTAGGCATTTGGAACTCCTTGGAAACTCTAAGAAACATGTAAGGTATTTCCAGTAGGCATGATCTGATATGAGCTACCAAAAAAGCTTGCATGAATGTAAAGATTTCAAGGAGCTTAATCAGAAACCAACCTCTCATCTATTTTAAATAGGAGATTTTTTTCAGTGGCTCTCTTAAGTGCCTGGCAAGTTGTGATGAGGAGGTTAAATTACAGAGACTATTTCTGGCCTGGCACAGACTGAATGTCAGCTTTTTTCACTGGACAGGAGCTAGGCAAACCAGCAAACTTGGTCAGAGCGTGTGACATCACTGCTGCTGCAATATATAAAGGGCCTGTTGGTTTCCCCATCCCCCTTGGGCTGGTATTTGGCTGACATGTTTTGTTGTGAGACATCATGGTGGCATTTCAGCAGCACCCTCAGGAGCTGCATTGCAATCTGGAGTCAGCAGAACTGCACTCCCCTTGATGATGGAAACAGAAGGGAGAGGGAAGGAAGGTTTAGATTTTATAAATCTTTGTGAGATAGTTTCTTCACGTAGTGCTCTCTGTATGGAATCCATCCACAGCTTCAGCCCAAAACTCAGGGCCCTGTGGTGACTGCTGGCTGAGGTTTATTCAGCAGCTCTGCTCACACACATGCTGCCACTGCTCCTTCCAAGGGCTCATGACAGTTAGTGCTTCTTATATGAAACAGGAGACTCCCTAATGAATTAATGACTTTTTTTGCATGTTTTTTTCATGTCACACACAGAAGCTCATAACCAGATTAGAGGACTGAATGGAAACATTCAGCTATGGGTCATCAGGATGAGACAATACTCCCAGCCAATGTTAGCTTCTCACTAGCCCAAATAGGGCTGGCTCACTGAGCTCTTGTGGGTATCATCATCAAGAAGTCCAGCGTGGCAGCTATCAGTACATCAATGGCTACTGAGTGTGTTGCTGTTGGTCAATGATCACAGTACCACTGTCTTCATTTTGCATTTAGGAAAACAGATAGACCCTGAGAGTCCCTGTCAGAGACAAGGAGCCAGAAGGATGTCCAGAAGAAAGGAAAGCCCCCTGTAGATCATGGCATAGAATAACTAAACATCCCTTGTGCTGGGCTGCTTGGACTGTCAAAACAGTCAAGCTCCCTCTGATTTACCTTATTGCCTGGGTAGCTCTATGCACACTACCTCTCTGAGCAGCCCTCAGTGCACATGAACAGGGAAGAGGCTAATGACACCCTCACCAAGCATTTGCTTGGGAAGAGAAACAGTGGTGATCCAGCCACATGTCCCCAGCTTGTCAAGAAAGACAATTTCTAGATTAAGATGGTCATAAGGTGAAAGCTATTAGCAAAGGTCTCCACTTCCCTCATCCAACAAGATCACTTTCATTTATGCTTTGTGGTCATAAAGAGCAGCCAAAATGAATTCTCCTGCTTGGGGGAAGAAAATTTGCTTAAGTATAAATGCCTGCTCCAGCTGACGGAGGGTGGAGAATTAGGTCAGTCCAACTAAGGGTGAAAATTTCAAACACTGACAGAAATTACTAGCATAGAACAAAGTGACCACAGCTATTCCAGCATCAGATCTTTGATCATTGCACTGGAAAGCAAGGTGAAGGAACCATGCATCTGGACCAAACCAATATAGACTGGGGTTCATTCCCCTTGTGGATTTGGCCCAGCAATTGTGTCTTGAACAGACTGTCCTGGGCCAGAGAAGAGGAGAGACTGTTCTTGACTTTGGGCCAACTTCTGTTCTCAGTTACACTAGTATAAATCTAGAATAATTTTACTGATGTCAGTTGAATAATTGAGAACAGAATTGGTGACTAAATGCATCTACTTCCTAAGCTGACATTGGTACACTCTCCAGAAAGCTACATAAGTAGCTGTAACCACAGTAAAGTGATATTCAACATCTCTGAAGAACCAAACCTCATGCCCATGTGGTATTCAGACCAACATGCAAAGGAGAGGGATTTGGAACTGAGGCCACATTGCTATACCACCAAATCATGTCTTCTGGACAATTCCAATTTTTCAACATGTATCACTCACCACTGGCAACAGCAGTGCATTTGGGAGAAACTAATTTTGCTCTTTTCTACAATACTCACTAGAATATATAGACCCAAGAGTGATGTGGTAGACATCTTGTAGTCCCAGACCAGCAGAGCTGGCTGGCAACCTGAATTGCCATCCTATGGACATTATAATCTTTTGAAAATGTGTTTTTGTGTGTGTGATGGAAGGATGTTCTCATTTAGTTTTTGACATTTCACATGGAACAAGGATTCTGAAGAGCAAGTAAATTACAAATTTTAAAGTTTCATTCAAAATAATAACAATAAAAAATATTTTCAGATAATTTCACTATTTTTACACTATATACTAAGAAAAGAAACTGAAACTTTTCATTTTACTTTCTACATCAAACAATACCCTGATGGTATTGCAACAGAGTGTGATCTTGTTTTGAAATTTCCCTAAGTAAATATTCAAATTTAAAAAAATAATTTCTGATTATCTTTCTAGGGGAAATGTCATTAAAATGAATTTGATTGTGATTTTATTTGTTTAATCAAACAATTTCTTTTCTGAAGAAAAGACATCTGAAGCCTTTTTCTCCACTGAAGCTAGTGCATCTGTTGCCATAGGAGCTGAAACCAGGGACTCATCAGACTCACAGCTCAAGGAAGGTCAGTGAAACACAGTAGAAGCATGAATGTGAGGAGGAAGTGTACCTAGCTAATGACCTTGTATTATGTATCCTGCTCTGTGTCCTTTCCTCAAAGGATGTGAACCTCTTCCAGGCCCCAGATGGAATACTTACCTCTTCAACTCAGACCTCAAAGCTTCAAGCACTGGGAGATGCAGACCTCGTGAAGAAAACTGGGAGGAACAGAGACAACTTGTGACAGCTGTGAAGAATCATGGCAAGTCTCTCTACCTTTCCCTTTCTGTATCAATGGCAAAGACCCAACAGTTATTTCCAGCTGGTCTCTGGACTGCCTTTCCCAATGTCCTCCAAATGCCCCATCCTGACAAGAGGCCTGTCAAGTCTGGAAGAAGGAGATGTCTCTCAGAAAGAGTTGTATCTGGACTGAGGCTTTCTTGCAACTCCTGTACACCCCTTCCATTACCTGAGCCCTAACCACCACTTTGGAGGGTCAGTAACATGCAGAGATGATGGAGTAAGTCCTGCATAGAGTGCAGGACTGATGCAGCAAAGGGCAGGTGCAGCACTTGACAAACAGCACAAGTCTACGAGAATCACAAGGCAAAGGGATGGTGCTCCTCCCATGACCTGAAGTCAGCACAGACAAGTGACATTTAAGCAACTGAACCCAAACAAGGCATTTCTTGGCATTAAATGTCTGACTAGAAAAGGCCACTCTCTGTAACTAGGTCAGTCATTATAGACTGAGATATTTTTACAGCTCGCCAGTAATATTGCACAAGAACACCTCGTGGCTATTTATCTTTACAAACTCTCCCACTGTGACCAGGACTTCTGTATCATGTACAGATCAGTGGCTAGGGCCCAGCTTCAACTGACTGATTTGTCTAAGATCAAACAGGGCATCTATGGCAGGGGAGGGAACCAAATCTATGTTTTCTGAATTACACAAGAAGAGCTTAACCTTTGTCAGTTAAGGCAAAAATATGCCTTCACACTGCCCATCACAGGGCACTGTACTTTACCATGAGCCTCTGCAAAAACAAAAAATACCCTTCAACTGAGTATGGTGCTGTTGCTTGGCATTATATTGTATAATGTGCATAATGCAGGCATTATATTGTATAGTGAAATCCACACAGATTTTCAGGTGAGTGATTAACTGCAAAGATCTCAGCTCCACCTCAGGTACTTGATACCTATGTCTCTCTTTGTGATTATCAAGACTCAAGCCTTCTGCATTAGTTCAAGGTGACAACTGACATTGTACTGGTTCAGCCCCTCCACTGAGCACTGACAGGATTTTCGCTGATGAGACAGGTATTAATCTACTGCATTTACTCTCAAGCAAGACTTAGAGGATGAAAGCTTCCGAGATTTCACTTTCTGAGTGGAATAAAAGAGATTTTCCCAGAGTAGAGGGGAAGTTGTAAAGTACTGCAGCATCACAGTGGCTGGAGATGGGAGATAACAGAGGGGAGGGAAAGGAAAAAAAACACATGGACAAGAAAATAAATGTGATGGCCTGGATGCCTTGTAAAGGAGTATGCCAGACAGTCCCAGCCCCTGTCATGGGAAAATTGTAATGATACCAGCAAGTACACTAGACACAAGAGGTAAGCAGGCGTATTCTCCTCTGTGACCTACACAAGGAAGTCTTCATCTAGCAACCAGCCATGCCTCACTTCTCTTTCCGGGCTGGGGAATCTGAAACCATCCCCCACTTGCACTGCACTCTGCATCTTCCCCAGGACACTAATACCATCTGCACTGCCAAGTTTACGCTTAGACCATTTAAGCTTATTGACCAGGAGAGTTTGACCCACACCCACTTACACAGGATAGCATCTCAGGAAATAACAGGCTTGCAGAAAGTATTATTCTTTTACCAGTAGTCTCACCTGCTCCTTTCCTTTAAATCTTCTGCATATTTCCAAGGTTTGGACAAGGATTTTGCTGAATTTGTTTTCTATAAAGTAAAGAATGCAAGTAATTTGTAGGTGCTAGGTTCAAAACTGTTTCAAGTTCTAATTGGTTTTATCAACTACTGAATTCCACAGGATTTAGGGGTGTTCAATATCCTGAAATAACTGTATTATATTACCAAAGCCAAATAGGTATATGCATTAAGGGGGGGAAAGGTAGACACTTTGGTTTTTAAGGTTTTCTGGCTCAGGCTGCAGGAATAGAGCTATTTCTTACTTATACCTAGCTATAGCTTTAGCGTGCAGTCAAGAGAGCTCCATTCTTGAGCAAGCAGTGTGACAGGGAGGGAAGTACACACTTTATACATGCCAGAGCTTATGACTCAAGCACACAACCATCCATTCGCATCACATCTCTACTCCGATGACAAATTGCTCCTCAACCATTTGTGATGATAAAAGAGCCATTCCAGTTGAAGGACAAAAGCTGTAGCTTGTCTTACTCCTGCCTGCTATCTAGAAGATGGCTATGGGACAGCTAGCTATGGCAGGACTTCAAGAGGGCAGAAGAGAGCCCACTCACCATTGCCCAAGGTATTACCTTAGGAGGCCACACTATATTCCTCCTTTTGAGGAACAAAAACTGGTCAGTAGCCTTGTCCTGAGCAAGACGGATGGTCCTTTCAGTTCCTTATTCACTGTGCAACAGAGGTTTGGTTTGGGGGTTTTTTTGTGGGTTGTTGTGGGGGTTTTTTGTGGGGGTTTTTTATTTTTTTTTTTCCCTGGGAAATTGAGACTCCCTCTTCCTATTCAGAGATTGATTCATTGTTATGATTTAATGGTGTGTCCCCAAGGCACATCCTCATTCTTCTACAGTTAATGCATATTCTAAGGCATTTCTTGTGATTTTCTGTAAAGGATATATGCAAAAGACAGAAAGGAAAATAACAAGGGTTTTAAGTAGAGTTTACATTTGTTCCCCAAGAGAGATTCCAGTGAGTCTGGCTGAATCAGTCCCTCAGCAACATCAGTGAAAATCACTGTCATCACAGTGCTTTTCCAGACCCCTCAGGCCCTCTAAAGAAACGTGCAGGCAGGCAATAACATCAACCACAGCCCAACACTGTTACCATCCACTTTTCTTCCCCAGCCCTTCTCCTCAATTCTTCCCCACACCCTGAGTGGCAATTCTACCTGCTTCTCTATGGTTTTGTTCAATTAACAAGCCTGATCACAACTCCTGTAGCTCAAAGAATAATTTATCCGTTTTGGAGAAACAGACTAGGTCCTAATGGCACTGCTTCCCAGCAGATCAGTCAGAACAATGATCCTCAGTGAACAGCAGTATCATGATCAGGAATGCTGCCCCTCTGCTCCAGCACAAATCCTGGATGCATCCTGTAGGGTATGGTTCCCTCTGAACATACTGCTGCTTCTGCACCAATATCTGCACAACTACTCCCTATGCTTAGCAACATGCAAAGGATGGGGACACGGACACATCTGACATACATCTCAACAAATCAGAAGCCATCAGAAGTGTGTAGAATTGTAGAAGGGACTATAATGAAGCTGACAGGCAAGTCAAGCTGACCTCAAGATATAACAGTTTATGTCTGCTCCACGTAAAGGTGATAGAAGCACATCTGAGACTGAGGATCTGTAGCAGCTGTGAACTGCCATGCACTGCTGTTTGCTGATTATGCATGTTAAGGTGTAGCCAAACATTAACAACGTTTTCTTTTAGAAACTTTTCCTAAAGTTGCAGGGATTTTAATTTCTATCTTTTTCACATGGAAAGTATGAGTTGGATGGCCTTCATGTACCTGACTGTCATAGCCCTATCATGATTCCCAAAAGAGCCTCAAACAGAGTAAACACGTGTAACAGGAAAAGTAACCCTGAAACTACTGGGATGTAGCTATGTGAGAGACTGAAAATAAAGATGCATCACTATTTGACCTGCTTGGCTCATAAGAAGGTTGATCTGACTGTTATGAGACGATTTAGATTAATCATTACTAGGTAAAGCCATCTTGTAAATCATTATTTGCAAGCACAGGAGATGGATGATAAAGAAACCTTGGACTAAAATTGAATATCTGTTTTCTCTATCTGTCCAAAGAGGATAATTTGGTGGGGCAACCCAAGGAAGAGGAATACTTTACTTCTTGGGAAGGGTTGTCCTCTTATGGCTTCAATGCTGCCTCAGTTTCTCTGGGGCTGTTAAGGAACAGGGGGCTTAGAGGCAGTCTCTTTGACCAGACACACATGAAAGCCATAAAAATCTGACAAGCAGCAACATAGTCCCAGAACATCAAGCTTAATACAAGTGTGCAATTATATATGTGTATATACACACACACCTTTAGATATTTATGTTAAGCAATCATTGACCCACCCAAAAACATATGCAGGCTTGAATGAAGAGGAACAACCTTTTCCCAAGGGTAAAGTGACCCTATTAGTGTACATGTGCAGCTCCCACTGTGTTTCCTTTCCCCACACACCTGTTACCTGGCTCACAGACTGCTGGTCCCAAAAAGCAACGCTACTTCAAGCAGTGCACGTTAGCTCTAAAAGCAACGGACTCACCCACTCATTTCCAGTAGCCAAAGTTCTGCGCGACCTGGCACCCCAGCTGCAGGCAAGACAACACATCAAAGCCTGCAGCTAAAAACCACTTGCAGAATTTGCCTCTGCCAGCAACTTTCTGTGTGTGTAAACTCAGCTAGACTAAAGAAAGGAAACACTGATACAGATGAGTAGTATTTTCTCCCAACATGACTCATAGGGTTAATTGGCTCTTTTCCTGGCCATGGAGGGATTTACATTTTCATGGGATTTTTGAACGGCTCTAGTAATGCAAGCACAGTCAAGACAAACACGTCAGAGCAGCAGGTAGGAATAAGAGTCTACAGAGTGACATTTCCATGTGCTTTTAATTTTTGGTGCAGGGATGCAATGACACCCAGCTGAGGCCTTCAAGTTCACTGGTGAACGCCCATTACAAATGTTTTGGTAACTACGTTGTGACTATATAGGTAAATACCTTCCTAGTGACAGGCATAGAAGGATGCAGAAATTTAGTAGTTTTGGGGCTCCAACATACTGGGAATCTTGTTTGCTGGTATTTTCCACAAGCCTTATCCTTCAAGCATTTAGCCAAGGGTATTTTTTTTTACATGGTCAATTCCTTGAAGAAGTGAAAGAAATGAGCCATGGACTTTAATTCTGTCCAGAAATCTTATTTCTCCTTCATATCTCTTCTCATTGTTCCTCCTCCCCAGCCTCCCTCACAGCAATGGCAGAGAGCTAGTGAGGAACTCTCTAGCTGATACTGTACAAAGTCAGTGTGAACTGGTAGCTTTGGCCTGCTGCTAGAAAACTTTTCCTTAGTCAGATTTAATTGAATTGCCTGTTCACCGGCCACTTTTGAAAAGCATAAGCAGTTTGGTTTCTCAAGCTCATTTTTTATTGTTTTGTTCTTACTTTGCTGCTGAGTTCTGCAACTAGGCTAACAAAATGCCTTTCCTTGTGATGGCAGATTAAGAAGTTCTGCAACAACTGGACTCAGTAAAGCTTATACCATTTAAGAAATTTTCCAGTGATTAAAATTGGATACAAGTCATAGTCACAGTCATTTATAGTGGCCTCTTAGCACTGCCTAGGTATTTGAACTATTTTACTTTTTCATGTTCTCTAACATACCAATTGCTCTCTATAAAATACTTAAATTATTCTCTTCCTTTTTGTTCCAAAAAGAGAATGAAAAATGCCTTTAACCTCATATACAAAAATAAATAAATAAATAAATCACTTAAGTTTTCAGGAGTTTTTTATCTGTAGGCAGTAATCATCCGGAAAATAAAATCAATGTCTATTTGCTTAAAGTTGCTTACAGCACATTGCACAGGGCAATTAAGTGCAGCTTCATAGCAATTTAGTGTTTGTTTCCTTTTTTTAAAAATAGCATACCTCTTTACCAAATAATTATGTGTCATAAACAGTAATCACTGCATACAAATCTATATGTATGTCTCTTTTCACAGACTTTCAGAGATAATCCTGCATTTTTCAGAGCAGAAAAAGCTGGACAAAATAAAAGGACTTTCAACCTCTAATAACTTTTAAAAATATATAAATGTTGTTTGACTGATCTGATCAAATACACAACCAATCCTTGAGAGCACACACATTCACACACTCAGACACCAGCATTCTTCACCATTTCTCTGCTTAAAAACACCCATGTGCTTCCCCCTTACCTTCTATGCTCCAGCTTCCTGATCAGGGACAGTGTACGGCTGCACTTTCTTCCCTTAAGTCAAAGCCCCAGCACAATTTACAGCAGTCTGCTTACTATTAGCACGTCCCATTATTTATGTATTTCAGACTGTCCTTCTGAACTCAGTTATCTCAATAGAAACTACTGAAAAGAAGTAAAACAATAAAAGTGGAGGAGCTAACTTGTTAGCCCTCGCAGACCTGTCCAGCCAGGTGAAGTGAGCAAGGAATCCAAAGTTAGTAAAATGTATTTAAATAGTTATCAGGCAAGGGAAGCCAAACAGAGATCATGGTGGGGAAGAGGCAAACATACGTATTGGAATAACCATGCGGTGTCAAGTAACAGACAGATGAAACAAACAGTCATCAGCTATTTTTACATTCAGATTCGCTGTTGGTAATGCTTTAGAGATAATACAGAAAGCAATGCTGCGTGATTGGCCAGTGATTCCAACCTGAAAGCACTGCATTTTTGTACCTACAGGTGGGACTCCAAATGTCTTCTAAGGTCACCATTAAAAATACTGTGTAAGACATATGCACATGAGTAACATATTATTGCCCTACCCGTAGCTTTTCATAAATAGATCATTTCATCATCAAGGCTGGACAAATGTATGCAGTGTTCTTGGAGTAAGAACCCCATTCCACTATCCTTCCAAAGCAAACAAGGCAGGCCGGCCCCCTGGGAGGCACATGCCAGCATTGGGTTTCATTTGGCAAACTGCAATAGGATGTTGAATAATAGTGGAAATATGCTGTGAAGTCAACAAGCTAAGTTTTTGTACTGTAGAGATAAACAACAGACTGCACCCTGTGCCACACCGAATGCACAGAGCTCCTTACTGAAGTCATGGGGTTCAGCATCACACTGGATTTGAGCCACAGCCTGCATCAAAACGAAGATCAGAATCTCCTACAGTTACAACCCAACTCCTGCTTTCATGGCAGAGCAGGGCTCCGTGAGACCAGTGTTCATTCACATATTAAAAAGAACTGCCAATTACATTGCTACAGCATGAGCAAGGCAACAACCATGTAGTATCTGCTGCCTGAAAATCTCCAAGCACCATGAAACTTTTGATGAACTAATCCTTCCTGCAATCCAAGAGCAGCCTCAGTTTACCGGTCCTTGGAGGGACAATGACCTGCCTTCTGTGAGGTAGCCTTCAGCTTTGTATTCTCTACCTGGGAGAGGTGTACCACTCACCTCAGATCCTAGCAGGAAGCTCTTGCAAAGCTCACTCTCCTGGTCTGGGCTTTTGGTGCTGAAGTGCTTCTTCCAACTCATCTCAAATTAAATGCTGGTCTTGCCAAGCATCAGGGTACTTCTGCTACATTCTGGCCCCAGATAACACACTTCCAACCCACCCTTTTGTACCCATCAGAGCACCTGTGCACTGTGCACAGATTTGGTGCATGGCTGAATCATGGCATCTACGAACTGAGACATCGGAAAAAAAAACCTGGCACGTTTTGCAAATAAAAAAAAATTTTGGGATGAAGACAGAGTGGAAAAGTAGTTTTCAGGCACCCACTGACACTAATGCAGGCAAAACTGTCTGTATATGTGTGTCTGTCTCTCCCACACATTTCTAAAGACGGGTGGAATGTATTTCTGGAATACTTGTGCTAAAAATAAACTCATCCCTGCTGTCTATGAAGAGAGGCAGGTATAGCCCTGCTTTCTGTAAGCCCATGAACTTGTGAACTGCCTAGAGGCTAAATCGCAACTAGAAAGACCCCTATGGAAATTGTAATTGCTAGTGCAGGAAGGGTGACTGATTGCTTGGAAAATCCAAACCAGGCCTCTCACATGAGCAGCTGGGGTTAACACTATTCATCATGATGAATGTGCTTTACAGACTCCAGCTTTGAAAGGACTCAGATCTTGGGATAGGCATTATGCTTGTTCAAATATGATGATAATAAATACATATATTTGCAAATTCAGCGCTCAGATGAGACTCTGGGATCAGATGGCCTGTCATTAAAATAAAACCACTTCTGGGGAAAATTACTGAATAACAGACAGCAAACACAACCCAGTGGCACTTAGATGTTGTTATCCTGCTCCCAAGAAAGTTGAAAAGCAAAATTCCTGATGCTTCCTTTCAGTGAATGCAGAGCAGTAACAGATCAGGCTGAACTTTTGTAGACAGGAATTTGGACCAAAATTCTAAATTTATATGAAAAGAGCATGCAATTTGCACAAATATGTTAATGGAAAATGAATGTATGTACATATACATAATGAACTCCATCTTTCACACACACACTTAAAACTTCATATGCTTGGCAAGGCTGAGAATACAGACATGAGAGCTTTGTGGAAAAGCAGTAGTTTTCAGCCTTTTCTGACTTGTATCCCATCCCTTAACACTTTCTCTAGGGAAATAAATGATGTTCTGCCCTACTGATAGAGTGAGTTTTTTCCTTTGTTACTTTAGCTGCAAATCCCAGAGAAGCGGTATGCAGACCCCGAGGAGTCAATGGACTGATCACATGCAAAAAGTCCCTGTTACATGGCAATCAAAAAGTGGAACTGATTATAAACTGAAATGAAAACATGCTATCCTAGGAAAATGCAAGCATCAAACTGCTTTGGTAGTATAAAGTAAATGGTCTATAATTCTCCTGGCATTAACAAGCAAGGGGCCTATTTAATAACCCATGAGAACAATATGAGTATATTGAGTTTTCAGTTGTTTGTTTACAATACTTTTTGTCCAGCAGAGCAATGCATGTTCAGTTCTTACCTGCCAGCCACAGACTGAATCATTTGTTGACTGTTACCACTGTCAGTGCAATAACTTGGTCTCTGGGCACTGGACAGATGAGTGCAGAGCATTGGCTGGACAGAGCAGCTCAAGGGTCATGTTAACTGAACAAAGGCAGTGAACTGTGGACTAAAACACGTTCCAGAGTAGAACAACACATTTGTCTGCTCTGCATGTTGATTGCCACACTTGCAGGTAGATATTGCTGTGCCCCATCTCAAGTCTTGCAAGGCCTGTATTTCTCTGAGTGTGTTTCTAGCGCCTGCATGTCTGCTCCAGGATGTGCCCGGGAGTGCAGCAGCATTACAGAGCTGAGCAAGGAGTCATGGTGCAAACCAGATGCTGTTCCACCTGCCTTCTTGGGACAGCCCAAGCACCCCTGACTTGTTTTCCAGCAAGGGTGCTCCACCTCCATGAGACCTGTCTGGATGGGGAGGTGGATGCCAGTTCTGTCCCATTCTTGCAACATGTCAACAGTCAAGATCCAAATCCCATGCTCATGCCGATATGAATGCATACCCCCTCTGATGAAGGAAATGGTCCCAGTTCCTTGGGAGGAGAGGGCTTCCCTTGTTCCTCCTGTTGTAGTCTCTGCATTTCACATCATGCTGAAGGAGAGGGGATGCCTGAAAATGTGTTTAGGTCTCCACTTTTATGTTCTCCTCTAGAATGTGTTGGACTTGCCTGTTCATCTGTATATTTTCTACTAAATATGGAAGCATCACTGCTTCCTCTTGCAGTTAGATTTTGTGCAAAATCTCTGGTCAGGCCTACCATTATTCCCTGATTCCAGGAGGTGGCAGAGACCTGAAGGTCCCCAGGGAGGAATAGGTCTCAGTATTGTTGTAGGTATTTTCTCACCCAAAGTTGAGCAAGATCAAGGCTGCATTTTCTGCTCAGCACCTCCTGTAGCTAACACAGGCTGTGCTGCACCTGGTATCAGGGAAAATAACAAGCACATCTCTGTTATATCCTTCTCTGCCTGCATTCTTTTCTGGATCCAGCCTCAATACATGTCCAGGTTTGAATCAAATTCTGTCCTGACAAACCGAGTTGAACAGATGCAGGCGAGGATTGAAGGGTGCCCAGCACCTGAGCAACAGTAGCAGTCATGTGGCCTCTTCCCCTGGGCCCATTTCGCCACCTTGCTGGAAGGACTTCTTGTCCATCCTTTGTGCAGAATTTGTGCAATGAGACAGCTCCTCAAGAAAATTTGCTATGTTTCAGCTTTGCCTCCATTTGTGATTGCTGGCAGACATTGATTCCACCATCTTCTTGTCCATCTTTTTAGCTCTGTGAATATGACCTTATATTCAATCTAAAAAGAATTTCTACAGTCTGATCTGCTCTCCTGACTGCTGCCTCATCAATACCACCAAGACTCAGCTCACTCAGACATGGCTTGTCTGGATTCCAGCCCTGAACATTCCTCCTAAAACTCCAGGAGGTCTCCAGCCGTGGCACCGGACTGGGGTTGAGCAGCCCTCATATGGCTTTCAGG
>NW_009953694.1:1006090-1018325 GCF_000747805.2 Chaetura pelagica | reverse complement strand
GATTTCAGGAACAGAAATTAGGCTACAAAGACTCTGGGGACACCGCCTCAGAGACAGTTTTGGCAAGGATGTCAGTCACAACCACATCCTACCTACTTCCCCCAAATCAAACTGACTCTTCAGTCAGGAGCAGCTTTGTTTTTGCCACTAAGACAGTCGCCTCACACACATTGATCATATCTGCAGACCCGAAACGGATGCTATAGTATAACTGTTTCACTATTAAACACTCTGCCAAGAGCAGAAGACAGATGTGGCAGATAAGAAACTTACAACAGGAAATGCTAAACACCAGAAGATGGCTAAATTATTATGCAAGTAAAGGTTTAATCCCAGGACAGGCATTGAAGCAGCCTTTTAGCTAAAGGCTAATACATGAGCACACTTGTGACAGGTCAGATGAGGGAAAAAATACCTGTAAATAGTCTGTGTGATCTAATAATTTGTTCTTTTTAAAAATATAATGTGGAAGCTGGTGACATTCAGAGATATTAGGACACATGCATTAGGTATTTCATAAATTTAGCTATAATCTATCTAATTTAAGAAAAGAGGTTAGAGGAATGTGGAGCTACTGGCCTAGCATAAATATTTCCTATTTACAAATCACAAAGCAAAAACCAGAGAGCACAGGCTAATTAAAATAGCTGGACAGCAATGATGGGAAACATAAGATGCTATTTTTAGGGCATCATATGAGAGCCCATGCAGCTAGAAGTCTAGTCAACCAGAGGTGTCACACGGCTGCTCTCAGTCCTTTGCAATGTATGACTCCACCACAGACAAGGTGAACTAGCCAGTACAACATTTGCTCCCCCTCCCGCCAATCCAGATTTCATGCAATACTTTGCATTTTACACAACACTTTGGATTAACTTCCATGGAAGTTTTCACAGAACCACTGGCCCTGTCCTGTGCCTGGTTCCTTTGCAATTGAGAGATGGGTTTGCAGCAACATTTGCAGGGCTGACTCCCCCCAGATTCGGGGAATACCATGTTTTACAAGAATTAATTATGTCATGCTGCAGTACAGCTGGTTCTGCAGAGGCAGTTTCGATTCAAATGCAGACTTATCTCTGCATGGGGAGGGGTGAAGAGGTAATAGATAAAACATTAAAACTTGTTATAGCCTAATGAGTTTGCCTGAACTACACAGGCTTTCATTTTGTGGTCTGCAGAATATACTTACTGAGGGTCAGGAAGGGGAAATAAGTGAAGCACAACAGAAGAAAAGATAAGAATTTTATTCTTCAGCTGCCACTGAAGTTTCAAAGCATATCTGCATTAACTTAAAAACTCATAGGATTGCAGAATTTGTTCAGAAAATACTGGGATGCAAAATATCTACCTGCATGGTTTTGTGTTGGAGCACTGGTGGGGAGTGCAGGGAAGGCCAGCTTGGATTAGGAGAGAGCTTGCAGACCAGATGTGAAACAGACAGGGAACAAATTTAAATTTGCACTTCCTCTTTCTCAAATGAGCTCTCTTCCTAGCTCAAAACCCTTCCCAAAAAAGGAGCATTGGAGACCACAAAAGGTTTTGAAAAATATTTCAGTTTTGCATATCTTGGCAGAAAAATGGGCACCATTAGTATGCAAGCCACAGCAAACACCATTGCCTAACCTGTTTCCAAGCCCCTAGCAGATCAGAGTGCTTCGGCTAACTGAGAAGCAAAACATAGATTTTTGCCTTTTTTCCATTCCAATAATCTGAGGAATTATAATACTGAACTTCTAAAATGATGTGACTTGAAGTGATGTTTAAGAAGAGTAAGTAATCTAAAATTGGCATTCAGGAAACACCAGAGAGAGAACTAGAAGTTTATGCCCAGCCTTTCAGAAAAAGCCAATTTGTAATTGTTCAAGGTTTTGCTGAATGTCAGGAACGGAAGATTAACAAACCGACAGACGGTGAGATTATCAGTGTTAGCTGGAGGAACTGACACAAACACAGAAAAGCCAAGAACAGCTAAAAACCTGGTCTGAAAGATAGCAAATGTGCTTCTATGCAGAACAGTGATAAATAATGCCTGAGAAGAAAGGAGCGAACAGAAGCAAGTGTTGCAGAAAAGCAAGAAAACAGAAATGAAGCAATCAGAAACAGAGCCCAGTTGTGCAGATTTGCTGCACAAATCAGTCCCAGCTTCTCCACCTGCTGCACACCTACCTGGTGTTGACACAGCCCAGGACCTGGCTGCAAGGTCTGTGGGACAATCTGCCTAGGGAATGGGGTGGACTGGAAAACTAGGGATGGATCTTCGTCCTTTCCCTGTAGGTGAATTTGGAGAATAGAGTCAGAGAGATATGTGGAAAAGATATCAAGACAGAATCAGAGAATCCCCCAGGTCTAAAAACTATGTTAGAACCCCTTAATGAGGATTAATCAGATGAGTCCCAGGTAATCAGAGACCGCTCTTAGCAGTAAAGTGATTCCTGGGACTGAAATTTGCTGTACCAAACATACTAAAGTGGCTGGTATCAATAAACTGACAAATGCAAACAAAATAATTTTTCTTTAATCTCATTCCATTAAGGAAAGGGCATGTTGTTTGAATTACGATCATATAAACCACTGACTTCAGGCACTTTTTAAAGGTTTGTAGTCTGCAAAACTAATTAGAAAATTTCTGCTGTCAAATATCAGAAGAAAAATATAATGGGAATAACAAGATAAATATTGTCTTTAAAAAAAAAAAAAGCTACAACTGGTTTTCTTTAAAATTTGTAAAGGCATTTTAAGCAAAAAAACAATATAGATAAAACAAACAAAATTATTACTGATGAAAATTTTAATGCCACAAACATGTATGTTTTTAATTATCTTTCTGCAGAGATCACAGGCCCTCCTGTTTGGAACAAAACCAAACACGTTCGTGGAATCAGGACTCTAAGCAAATCCTTAATATCATTCCTATGGATATTGTCAGTGGCTCCAGCAGAAGCTTTAACACACAATATAGAACACACACTGAAGTATTTAACAACGTGAGGTCAAAATCCATTTCTATTGCAATCTTTTGATAGCAACAGAAAATACTGCTGTTTCAAAATATAGCAGTAATTCCCAAATTAAAGGTATATCTGAAATTCATTAAGAAAGTGTCTGTGTATGCAGGCAGGTCTGAACAAGGAGACAAGGTCTTATTTCTCTACTGATGACAGTGTGCATGTCATTTGGGATCAAAAATCTGATTGATTTCAATATTCCAAACCTGCCAAAGGACAATAGCCCCTCAGACATTTCAATGTGATGAATGGAAGCTGGATGTTTTGGAAATTGATGTTGACTGCAGAAGCAGCCAAGCAAATGTGGCCAAGACAACTCCAATCAACAGAAACCCTTCCAGATCCATGAGTGGGAGGAGGAACATGTTCTGCCAGCTTATTCTTTGGAAGATGGAGCTTGTGCAGTCCTCACAGAAGGGATGCTAATGAAACCTTGGACTAGTCTTTTTCCAGTCTAGCTGAGCATGACAAACATGAGACAGCTCAGTAGAAAAAAATATGTCTACCAGTTCTGAAAGTCTACTCATTTTAAGGAAAACAAAGAAACACCTACAAATAAAAACCTTCATGTTAGGAAGGAAAGATCAGAAAAGATGAAGAAAACAAGGAACTGGTGATGTAAATAGAAATAAGTAAAAATTAAATGTTATTTAAACAACAATATTTTTATGTTGTTCAACATCAGATGTTTTGATTAATTAATTCCAGTTAATTGGAATTAACTGGTTAATTCCAGTGCCCTGATTCATATTTTCTTCTGTACCTTTCACAGCTTTACCATTTATTTTGGCATCAGTGTAAAATTTTATAGTCAGCAAATTCTCATACTGGCATTCAAAAATAGTTTCCAGACTCACTGTTTCCACAGAATACTTCAGATATAATCATGCAGTCCTTATGTTAACTATTTGAGTTATGTTAGTTTGTAAAGTCCATGAGACTTTAAGTCATCAAGTATATTGGGGATTTCTGCTGAGGTTAGTATCAGAGTAAGCATGCATCTAAACTTGCATTCAGAGAAGATGATCTTTAAGTCCAGACCTATGCACACTTACTCCTGTTGCTTAAGATAAAAAAACCCATCAATTGTCAATTTGAATAAAATCATACCACAAAACTCATAGAGATGAATATCAAATACTTCTATTGGAATGCTTTCCAGATCTTGCCCTTAGTTAAACATTCACAACATGCTGTGTAGACATGTTGTTAGATTCTGCACAACTAAACTAAATGTTCAAGGTTACAGAGGGAACCTACAGAAAAACCAGGAAGAGAATCCAGCTCTCTCCTTTTCCAGCATTATGGACTATTCATCATTTAATGCTGAGTCCTAGATGGGAAAGCCTCCAAGGGTGGATTTTTATTAGCACATTCTGCCTTCTGCAAATTACTATGGTATGATGGTAATGCCTTTGCACTTTTGTCTACCAACTGGTAGTGTTTTAAAAGTGCCTATTGCTTGAGCCTATAGCTGCATAAACAACAACAATAATAATTAATAACTTTTCCAATTATTTTCTGTCAAATGAAATCTCATCTTCAGCTTCAAATGGATACATTTATCTGTTTTAAGTTGTTGTCTAGGGTTGCCATGCACTATCTAACTGTTAGTATATTCCATCCCAAAGCTGGCTCTTTGGGAAACTTTTTAGGTCTACAAGTAGAAGATCTATTCTTATTGGGAGTGGGGAGGAACACAACAATTCACCCTCACAAGAAAAAGACACTCAAGAACACTTGCTTTGGTATTTAGATGCATGGATGCTTCACAATCAGTGCCACAAAGAAGGGAAAAGCTCTAGTGCAAAATATCCTGTATGAGCAAGAAGATGATATCCAGTGAATGGAATCCATCACATGCAGTGCTGGCCTTTTACAAATTTAAATTGGACATCTAGGCTCCATTTCTCATAATTGGAGGTTGAGCAGACACATCTAGGAGGTCTGAAATGCTTTTCTTCCTGCATGAAAAATCAATCTAAGGAGACAGTCCTCCCTGTAGCTGAGAGAGGAAGCCCTCCTGTCCAGCTTAGCCTAGGCACTGAGTGCTGAGACAGCTGAAGAAAGATTACAGGACTCTGGCCCCCAGAAACCACTGCCCAAATGTATGGGCTGAGGGCTTGGGGGCTTGGGGGCTGATAAGTACCTGTGAAAGAAGCATTTCACCTGGCATTGCTTCTTGCATTACTGAAATGTTTTGTTGCTTGTTTCTAAAAAAAAAAAAAAAAAAAAAAAAAAAGGGTGGGGTAAACACTCACACAATGGCACTGGAACCAATAGTCTGACCAGCAAGGCCTGAAAGAAGAGTGGTAAATCAATAGTCATGAGAAGTGGCCATTTGTAATTTTGCTCTGAGAATTGCTGCTAGTTAGAAGATCTTTGATTAATACCATTAAGGACAAGAATCTCTGCCCACCTAGAACTAGTCATCTGCTCTCTAGTAGAAACGCCAGCAGGGAAACTATTTTTTGCAGCCTTTGCCGAAGAGTCAGATGTTTTTGCAGCCCTCTGTAGGGGCTGCAGTTTCTACACAATGGGACACCAAATCCAGGTGGATGTAAGTACCACGCTTCAGCCCAATCTTCCTCATAGCAACCTGGCATCTGTCAGGACGTGCCTCATCAGTGTAGCCAAAGAAAAAGATGCAGGGAGATCCTCTGTGCATCCATTCAACTTCTCTTAGTTCCAAGTGACCAGTGTAAACCTGAACCCTTTCCCCCATGCAAATTCTGTTATTTAGTGTCTTGCAAGAACATAAGAAAAAAGGCTCTATCTGTGGCCAGGATTATCTTCCCACTTGTATTCATTGTGTGGCCTGTAGTTTCTAGATTATGGAAATGGTAAAAAAAAATCCCTATCAACTGTCTGTCTCTAGGCTGAAGAATCCCACTTAATCTCTTTTCATGGAAGAAGATATTCCACACTGCTTCACACTTCTACTCACTGTACTATCTCTAATCTACTCTTATGACCTTTTTGAGGTTACAGTAATTACTATAAACATGATTCAGACTGGATTTATGTGAGGACACAGTACTATTCTTGATCTTTCGTCCCCATCTTTCCTTTGCCTTTTTAACTGCTGAGTGTGAAGCAGACATTCTGGAAGCATGAATCGAGGCTACCAGCACAGAGAGACAGACATCAAAGCTAACACAGCAATATGCTTCAGCTAAGCATCTTGAAAATCCTTGCTCCTTTTAGGTCCCTGTCAAGACAGCCTCTCCAGGTTACCCCATGAGTGTGTGTTGCATTCAAGCAGAGTGGAGGCCTCAGAAACTCCTGATGCCATGTGTGAAATGTACCATTTGTTTTAGCTTCTCCATGATCTCCTTAACTACTCCAATTCCTCATGCCTGATATTAATCCTAGCAACTACCACTAAGAAAAGCCTGTTCTTTTTTCTGATGAATTTGCCATTCATTACCAAAGCCCCACAGAAAGGGAGCATTAAACTCACACCCATTAATTTGTGTTCAGTGTAAACTGTACCTCTGATGCAGGATGAGTCCTGCAAATGCCTAAGTGCAGGGATAAAGGAATGAGTCAGACAAGGAAAGTTATGTGCAAGTGCCTACAACTTTAGGTTGGCACTGGTGATTTCAGGGCTTGACACTGAAACAGTAGTTCACTACAGAGTGCACTCCATCAACCCTTGTACTCATAAGTACAAAATGAAATTTATTGAGCATTTCTAGGTCTACATCTTAGTCCTTGAAGCGTTTGCAGACTTATGAGTATTTGGTCTAGATTGCACTGAACTGAATTCAATCCAAATGAATGCTTTTCTGTTGGCTGTTGCTGGGGTTTGGGTTACCCAGTTGAGACATATGACATCCAAGTCATTTAATGGCTGAGATCCACCTTACCAAGGGAATCTGGCCAGGGTGTGGTGCACTGGGGGGTGTGCTGAAGGGACCTCAATCTGGCAGCTAGCACTCTCTTTTTGGCACAGGAAGGTATCCAAGCATGGCAGTGGCAGTGCTGTTAAGGGCAAACCAGCTGCACCAAGCAGCTTCTAAGAGCTTCAGTAGCTCAGGTGGTGGTGTTCAGAGGTGTCTGCACCCCACTTTGCACCACGGAGAGACACTACTGACAGCTGGAGTCCAATGGGTTCATGAGAGCTAAGCCCACACACTGGCAAGACTTCCCCTAGAAGTTCTTGCATATCTATCATATTGCTAATCATTTTATCCCCAGCATGATCCGTTTGCCTTGAAGTCAGAAATACCTTCCATTCGTGGAGTTAATTCACAGTCTTAACAACACTAGAAGGCAGGTTTTTGTGGTCAAATATATTGCCACATTAATAACTTCAGAATATTAAATGAAGTACAAAAAGAAAAGAAAAGAATAAATTAACAGAAGAAGCCTGCATGGCACACTAGAGAATTAAAGTGCCATTTTATTACACACACCTTAGAGTTAAAGTTTTAATTTTCTTTTAAAAGATAGCAATCTATCATTTTCATCCTCCATGTTCAAAAACACTTGGAGAGGGTGATTTGTTCTTTTTTAGGGTTCTGTAATCTACAGAACAAAGCAAACTATTGCAAAGTGATGTCGACAGAATCCCTGAAATTTCATAGTGATAACAATTATTTTTTGTTTTATTCATTATTGCTCTAATAAGGGACTTTCCTCCAAGGATCTTGTTGTACTTTAAATTCTTAATCTCTTGTGAGCTGTTATGTGGTCATATTTTACAAAGAGGCTACAAAGGAGGACGCTGAGGCAGAGAGGGGCTACTGGCCTTATTCTCACAGGAGCTGACTTTGAAACAGTTGTCAGGCTCATCTCGGAGCTCTAGCTCTAGGTCAGAGGCAGCTCCAGGAATAATAATTCCCAGCCTCCTGCTTGGGACATGCCTCCCTGTCCAGATGTATGGCTGCATACATTCATACAGTACAAATACAGTAAGTGTTGCCACTTGCGGGTTTCACTGGCTCTGCTGAGCCGGCACTGAGGAGCTTTTAAAAGTGGAAAGGCATTCAGAGGCATCTTTTTCTTTTACAAGCTGCAGACATTTGCCTGTTAGCGAAGAAGGTCACCAAACAGGCATAGAGATCTTGGTGGATATCAGTGCAGCACAGTTTCCAAATGGCTCCCTGATCCAACAGCTCTCCCCACTGCCTTATATTGCAGACCAGCAGACCTATATTTGGAGACAGATGGGTTATGTTCCCAAGAGCCTCTGACAGAGTAAGTTCAGAGTGTGTTGTCATGACGGACGTGCACACATGTGCCCTAGCAGAGTAGAGGTCAGCCATCATTCATGAATATGTGGAGACCACTTACAGTCCAGTTACAGCATATGCTAACCCAACACATGCATTCCCAACACACCCTGCTTTCTCCCCAGTAAGCTGCTACATTTTTAATGCCTCCATTAGCTCTTACAATTGACAGTTTCAAGTCTTTGTCTACAATGAGCGCTAATGTGGAAACACCATGCAGCTTTCAATCAGAAGCCCAATGGCTAAAGGTTTTGAGATGAGATTTCAGTTTCAGAAGGGGAAGCCTGCCCAGTCAACCCTGCACCTTTAATATAATTATTAATTATTCATAAAAAACTATAAATGCACCTAGTTCCTGCAGGATGATTTGTCTTCAAAAATGGCCTTGCTGAAATCACAGGTAGGTGTCTGGCTTTTTCCCTTTCAGGGCATCCACACATCAGGAAAAGTTACTGGCTGTAATGCTTCTGTTGAGAGTCAAAAGATCCAGTGTTTAATGCAGAGACATCAGCTTACCCCCAAAACATAGAATTTGTTATGTTTCTTTCAGCACAAGAAATGACTCTTTCATTTAAAGAGAGGACAGTGCAGTTAGATGATTTGTATGTGCAGCAATCAGACCTCAGTCCTCTAAAAATTCCTTAAGGTCACATTCACAGCTGCAGAAGAAAAACCTGAACCTTTGCAACACTGGTCAGACTCAAAGTGCCAAGGAAATAGAAATAACATGAAGCATCTGTTCTCCTGAGATCTTGTGTTTTTAAGAGATGCTGCCAGCCCCACCAGCAATGAAAGATGTGCTCTGCTATGAGATAAAATGATGTTTCTCTGAGTGTCATGTGACTTAGTCTGGGAGTAGAAAGTCACCCAAGGTGCTTAACTGAAACATCACTGACAATTTGAATTTTGTAATAAAAAGTTGGCTCAGCTTTAGTGGAAATGCCCAGCCATGGAGAGACACATGCTGGTCCTATCTCAGGAATAAAAAGAGGTAAAATCATACTTCTGTCACTGAAGGAAGCCATGCACACAGTTTGAACACCAATTAAAATCAATTTAGAAAACAATTTTGTTAAAACAAATCCATCCCTTGGTATAGTTACTTTGATTTTTAGCTTGACAGCACTATTTTGGCTAAGAAACTGACTGAAGAAAGTGCAAAACAGGTCACTGAAGCTGCAGTTACACATGGTGTGCTGAGTGCTGTCAAGCCAGTCAAGAGGTTAGTGACCAGCATTTTTCTGGCTTAACCTTACTGCTCTATTTTCCCACTTTGAATCTTACTGGCCCCTTGGGATTCTCCAGCCTGACTTCCTTCAGAAACAGCACAGACTGAAAGTCTTCCCTATAAGAATTTAAACTAAACTTCACCTTTCTGATGGAACTGGGTGAGGGAGAAACCAGACATAATTAGGTTGGTAGACCAGAGAGGACAATAAGCCCCTGCGTAAATAGTAATATGTGGTAACCCATACGCTGTAGGAACTCAGACTTCAGTTTGAACCCTAAGTTATACTGCTTAGAACTTTGAGTATTGTTTGACTTGGTTCAATCATTCATGACCAATATCATGTAGCACACTAAACCTGCAGTGAGATGTGCTCCTGTGGCAAACCAGGGTACAAATTTATAACCACCACTACATATCATCTCACCCATGGTAACTAGCCACGGGCTCATTGTTGCAGCTTACTGCAAAGATGATGTAAAATGTGTTGGCTTAAATTCCAGTGAAATGAGTGATGTTAAGCTCATTCAAGTTAAGTCATGCTGACCTGTATGGACATATTCTTATTGCTTCAGTCTTGTCGGCATGCTTAACTATAAATGCCAGTAGAGGCTGGAATGCTCTAGGTTCAGTTTCAGCTAACAGACTCATCCACGACATGTGCTGGTTTTGGTGAACCATTTAATTTGAGCTTTTGGAAGGCACTAGTATGTTCCCAGAGGTGGAGAGAGATATTTGCTGATAGAGAAAGGAAATCAAGTCAGAGAGATATATTTTTGTGGCAAGCTGTGGCTTGTTTAAAGTGATAAGAGAGCTCTCTAATTTTAACCTTAAACAACAGTTGCATTTGGAGTAAGAAATGTGTTTAAACTGCTCATTGTCATGCTGTGGCACTGTTAGTTGCAGAAAAAAAACAGCAGGGAACTCCGACAACATGAAGCTTTGTGGTAGTTATGCCCCTGTTTCTATTATGTTCTTTTCTTGATGCTGCACTTCCCAATTAGGATATGGCTCAGCAATGAGCTGCACTTCCAGACTAGGGAAACAGTCCTCCATCACACCACACATGTCTGTGGGTGCAGCTGCATAGCCCTGTCACACTGTCAGGATATGATTCTAGTACTGTTTTCAGTTCATGTTAGAATCTCCACTATTTGCAGAGGAGCGAGGAGATAACACCCTTCCTTTCCCTGTCTGCTTCTCTCCAGCTTCTATTCTCACAATTTCTGATGGGATAACATGTGCTCTTGCTTTTTCCCACTTGGGAGGAAACAAATTAGTTACCTATGACTTCCCAACAGGAGTATTTGGACAAATACATTTCAACTCGTTGACAATATGCTTTTGTAGGTTACCATTCGCAGTTATACTTCAGAACAACAAATGAATGACAAACTCCCATAAACATCAAGGAAACTAGTACAAAAGCACTACCAAAAACTATCTCACTGATATAAACCTTCAAGAAACCTCTGCTGCAGATAAATGTTCTGGCAAAAACTCCATGCACTGAAGTATTTTCTCTACAGGATCACAAAAGTTAAGGAAATGGGTTATGAATCACATCAGTCAAGAAGCCCATCCACTAAAAGTCTCTAATCAGTCAGCTAGATAGGAAAAAGTAAAAATAATAATAACAAAAAAGCATAAACACAGTTAGATGGAGATGTGGGGGGGTTATTTTTACAATCATACAGAGCTGGAGAGAGTCCTGGGACCACTGAGGGAAGTTGTGACACTCAGTATCCAAACTATCTCCTGGATTATCTGAACACTGAGAGCAGCCCAAGGTGCCCTGATGATGCAACTTCTTTCCTGCACTTAGTGAATTGCTTTGGTTTTGAGGAAGGCTATGACACCATAAATGCTTTGTTTAGCTATATTAGTGTGTGTTCAGCCCACATTTGGCTTGATGACTTTATAAGGCAACATGCTCTGTGAAGACACACTTTTGAGTTGGGGCAAGTTGGGGATAGTGTGTGAGGCAAGACTCCCTGTGTCAGGGCCCAGGGCAGGGGCTCCAGGTAAGGCACTTCCAGCTTTCCACTGCCTGAGCCATGGGGCTGATTCTCTACAATCAAGTCACTCATTGCTCTCTTGAACTTAGACCTTGCAGGCAGTGCCAAAGCAAGCAATCAGACCTCACCCCTTGATCTTCATGCTTGCACTCCACAGTCTCATTTTCTAAAACAATGTGATCACTTAGGAGAGAATGATCCAATGAAAATGACTCTTTGTAAGTGGCACTAAATCTCTTTGGCACTTTCAAAGTAATATCTTGACCTCTGCTTCTGCAGTATGGCTGGCACACCATTTTATCCAGCTGCTGACAGCCTATCTGCAGAGCACAGCTCTTCAGGGCTCCTAGAAAACATTAATTTCTAGGCTAGATAAAGCCAAAACTGACCAGACCTAGCATTAGCAACAGACCAGCTCTGAGCAGCAGTTTGGGCAAGAAACTCTGCAAGTTCCCTGCCACTAACATTACATGTCTTCTACAGCTCAGAAAGGAGAAAGTGGTGACAATGACTAGTCCTGTCCAGCATCCTTCAGCACAAAGATCCCCAGATTATGTAGAACTCATTTATTTCAGTCTCTGCAAATCAAAATGAGTCCAGGAGCTGAAACAAACCAGAAGGTGACAGAAAGACTCACCTCTAAATCTTCCCTATCAGGGGTTTCAGAGGGAAATGCCAGATGCAACTATAGCATTGTGGTGGGAGAAGACATTGAGATATGTAGTCTTTAGATCTAAGTAGGGA
>NW_009953694.1:985548-1005858 GCF_000747805.2 Chaetura pelagica | reverse complement strand
TAGGGAAAGGCAGAGCCTACTCTTGATCTACTAATAAAAAACAAACAAAAAACCAACAAAAACAAAACAAAGAGAGAAGGAAGAAATTTTTTACGTTTTTGTTCAACACTAGCAGATTTGACATTTCTGCTGTAATACCATGGAGTTCAAGAGAGATTGTATTTGTGCTCAGAGGAATGAGCAAATCTTTGTAAATGCTGGTAGACTGTAAATAAATAAATGAAGTATTAATAATCACTGCCATCAAACTCTGGGAGAAATCTGTCTTTGTATTATTTGGATGAGGCTCTGTCATTAGTACAACCTTGCCATATTTAGAAATTATTAGAGTTTTATAGCAGGTCTGAAACTCTATGCCAATGAGACTGTGATTTTAATGCATATAAATGGGACAAATGGGGGAGGGGAAAGGAAGTCTGTGCGATTCCCTTATAGAGCAGAACGCTAAATAAGAAGATTCCAGCTGTGCAACAGGAAAGTTAAAATGGTTTGTTTGGATCATTAATATTGCAATGAAAACTAATTAAACCTAGAGATACAAGGAGGAGCTCATCAGAGATTTGAATAGAGGCAGCACAGCACTCAGCAGCCTCCAGTTTTTAGCAGCTTCTTTTATCACACCAAGTGGGACACCAGGAGTTCACTGAACAGAGAGGATAGTCTGAGGAGCCAAGGGGATATGGATGCCCAGTCCAAGGGATGCAACTGGAGGATGTACTTGACAGCTACAGGCCTTCTTTGGGAAAGTGAGTGAGTTTTGTAGTTCTGTAGACTGAACTAAGCCCTTTGACTGAGTCTCTGCTTAGACTAAGATCACTGTGCTCTCTAATTCCATCTTCAACTGCAGCTTTTCCTTCCACAAGGTTATGACCTGATGGTCTGACCTGATGTTGGAAACTTGTGGCTTTACCTTAAATTTCCTTAGGTAATTAAAGAACAAGTTGAGCCCTGTAGGCTTTTGTGTAGATGTGTGGAGCAGGGTTTCTGTGGGATGCATGGAGGCCATGAGGGAAGGAAAAAGTATCAGAGAAGAATGAAATTGCTGATGTTCACATAATTCTGTGCCGGCACTGAAGAGATGACGAGTGCCTCCTATCTGTTTAGCACTGTGTAATGACACAAGCTGAAATGCTTTACTGAAAGGCTCCCAGGCAGAACCCAGACCTACATACTATAGGCAGAAAACAGCCCCAGAGGCTGGAGGAGTGGCACTTCTGTGAAGACCTCTTTCTCCTGGCATCTCAGGAGTGGAGGGTGGCATTTAAGGATACTTCTCACCAAAAGGGCATGATTTTGATTTTCTGTGGCAAATATGTGCATATTTAGATGTGATCTCTTCCTCAGTCATCATCCTCCAAACTCTTGCTTTGCTGAACCCATGAAGAGACTTGGTATCCACAGGTAGGTTTGGGTTACAGCAAGTCCACAGAGATAGTAAGAGACCAAATGAGGCAAAAGGGTACTTCAGATTGCCCCAGACTACACAAGTCCCAACCTGAGTTTAGATATGTGGATGTACACTGGACCAGTTTTATAAACAAACCCTGCAAAATTCACATCAAGAGACCTCAGGTGATGTTATCTATTCTGTTTTCAGTTTTTCCCATAGGTGCTTTGTGATGATGGCCCTCCTGTCTCTTAATAGACTGCAATTCTGAGAACATACATTCCACTTTCTATTTTCCCTTCTCTGATGCTCCCCCTCAACAGCATAGTTTTGGAATGACAAATATCTGCCCAGGCTTGAGTGACTGCAGTAACCTCACATTGCCTTCTCCAGTGCAGCTTGCATAGTACAAATTCACATAGCTCAAAGTCAGCCCTCGAATACTTCACATGCTGATTCTGTTCCTTCTTCCCTAGACATCAACACGTTTAAGCAACCCTGTATCACCCCCTGAGCTTGTCCGTAGGATATACTTTTCACTGACAAACAATGGCAGTAACAAACAAGAGGGAAGGAAATTAAGAAACATGTTACGGCCAAGGGTTTGACTTCTACAGAGCAATAAAGACCAGACATTAGCTGTGATCAATGGCTACCTCACTTCTGTTGTCCACCACATAAAGTTTTTTAAGGATATCTTCAAATAAATCTAATTCACAAGGTGTTCTGTATGAGGGGAAGTGGGGGAGTTGGAGACTGCAAGCTTGATAGAGATGGACAATGCTGGGGAATGACATCTACCTGAATCTGTGGTGCTTCAAGGATGTAGTGGGAAAGGCAGTCTTGTTTCAGATTCCTTCAATAAAATTGATTTGTCTTGTGATGCAAGCAGAGGTTACTAATGTAGTCAAAGTTGAATGCCTTGGCTGTCACTCAATCATGCATAGTGAAGATTTTACTAGCAAGGTGCTTATGTACTGAAATGCAGCTTCTGCTAATTGCCCTAAATTAACACTGCCTCCACAGGAAAGACCTCAGGCCTGATCTGTCAGAAAGATAACATTGGTTCTATTCCCTAACCTTATTTAAGTATCTTAAACCATAATGTAGGTGCTTAAATTTCTGCTGAAGGAGCTAAATCAGATGTCTACATACTTAAAACTGCATATAAGAGCTTAAAGAGAGCAGGGAGGTAACTAGAAACATATTTAAGTCCATCATCTTCCTGGTTTGCCCATAAACATCTCTTCACTCTCTGCTTTGCATTTGAGAGCAAGGCAAGAACAGCCCCACCATGCAGAGACTGGGATTTTTGAGAAGATACTGCTTGGAGTGAAAGCTTTCAGCTTTCCATGCACCAGCAAAATCACTGTCTTCTCAGGTAGACAGTGTATTTGCAGGGAATCTGCATGGAAATTAATGATGAATGGTTGTTCAACTTGGTGTTTTTGAAGATTGCCTAGTGACTCCTGGTGCTTTTCACTGTTTGTTAAATGTAAAAGTAGAAAAAGAATATAATTCAAAACCCAAAGCAGGGCAATTGGCTTGTTTATGTCTACTATGTTCCATTAAACATGCAATATTTGCTCTATCTCAAGAGAAATCCGAGTTTATTTATGCCTAGCATAAGGACAAATATTCATTAGCATCAAAACAGGATGCAGTTAAGTCTAATGTCACCAACATTGCTCGTATTATTAAAAAAAAGTAAGTGGTGATTACTTTGAGGTAGAACTGGATAATTTGTTCAAGTAGTTTTGCTTTATGTGCATTTAAAACTTGTTTCCAACAAACAGAATTTCAAAAGTAAAGTGCAACATATTAATACATTTGAGGAATAATATATACATGCCTGTTTGTCTACTAATCACTAGACATTGCTGCCACTGACTAGCAGCCTGGCATCAAATGATTCCCTTATCATGAAAACAAACACACACAAATCCCAGCTGAAATTTCTACCCAGAAACTTAGCAGACTTTCTTGTGGAAGTTACAAATCCAACATTTCATGTTCTCTCTCTCTTGATGGTTGAATAGCCAAAGAAGAATTCCTTGGATGCTTCAAATTTTTACTATGCCAGTGCAAGGGATCATTCTGTCCTCTGGTGACAGCACATCAAGAGAATGCAACTCAGCTGGTGGCCCAGCCAAAAGATGGTAACAGGGACATGAACTACCTGAATTACAAACTACTATGGGGCACTGTGTGTATATTCTTAAAAAAGTCATGTTTTTCAGGAATTAATTCCTTATAAAAGCTCAACCTTTCCACACTTAAAGCACATTTTCTTCAAATATTTATTCTGCAGAAACAACTTATTTTACGCCTAGGAACAGAACAGAAAAAAAGTTTCATCCATTCCAACACCCACATTCCTTAGTGAGTCATTTGGAGGAAACAATCTATAGACCTTTGGCCAAAAAGATAACTGACTTCTCCTGACCAGGAGGAAAGCAGCAATGGACACTGAGCCATGGAAGATACAAAGTGGCTTTGAAAGAGCATCATGTAATCATAGTGTTCTGTATCTGCAGCAGCAGGTACTAGTTATGAGCAGTGTGTTACAATACTTTTCTTATTTCCTGAAAATACTGAATGCATTTGTCACTTTCATGTTTGGATAAGGCCCAGAATTTCCTACATCACTGGTTTTAATCTGCACTCCGATCAGCCATCACCACTTAGGCATTCTCACCTTAACGAAATTCAGGATTTGAGATGAGGTAGGCAGACAAACAATTAACAGTTTTCTTGCTGCTAACGTGGAGAGATATAAGGACAGATGTGCTCTCAAGGAGCTACACAGATACTAAAGGTAACTGCAGCCAGCACAGTTTTTAAGAGAGAAATCAACAATATCTCATTGAAAGACACATTCTTTCCTTAAGTCTATCTTGAGAGCCAGATGCTGAGCCTTTAACACTACTATTCTTTAAATACTAATAAACCACTTAAATCACCACACCATGAAGAGCTGCTTTCCCCCCCATTCACCATCCAGCACAGAAAGTGACCTTTTTGCTACCCACAGAGGCAAGTAAGTGCAGATTCTCCTGGACCAATGTGGGGAGAAGCCAAAGAGGAAATCCTGATGTCCTGCCCTTCCTCTCTGAAACAATGAGGCTGTTCATTCAAATGTCTCCCTAGACTGCAGCTGTTGCTGCATGGAAAGAAATGTGGACTGTGGCTGTATTAGCAAAAATGGTTAAATGAAGTTTCCCTGTTCTCCTATCACCTCCGAAACTGCATCTGTCCTATGCTGGATGCAAAAGACTTCTTACACTTTCCTGACAGAAGTGTAATTAAAACAGGACAACATACATAGGCAGACAAGAGCAAAGCATGAGATCACCTCCACTATAGCAACTGAAAGCAAAAGCAAATCTGTCAACTCTGCCACTTTCTCCTCCCATCCACTTCCTTTGATTATTCTTTTCAAACGCAAATACCTTAAGATGCTGCACAATTACGAAGAAAAACATTCAGAAAAGGCAAAGCTAAAAACCAGGAACTGACTACACCAAGTGTTCTGTCTTGCTTATTTCATGTCCTGCTTTAAATTACATAAATATTGATACAGGAAAACATGAGTATTTTAGAATACAACAATAGAAACATTTTGTTTCGTCTGTGCTGCCATTACTTTCATATAATTTGACTTCCTAATTTCTTTCTTGTGCAACCTTAAATTTACCTCTAACACAGGTATTCATATTCTTACAAACACTGGCTAAAGATTGTGCTCCATCTCCTGATTTAGCAGTAGAACAAATGAACAGGCTGATTGCCAGAAGTACAGAGCACATCTTGCAGAGCAGAAAATGTGCTGCTCTGTACCGTGACAGCAGCAGGAGGAGCAATTTAAGGTGAACAAGACACAACCTGAGAGTAGTTGGGATCTGCCTCCCAAGTCCTGAAACTCTGAGTGACAGAAATATAAACATCATCTGCAAAAAACAAAACTAAATTTCCTTTGCCTTGAAATCACATACAGTCCCAGGAGAGATAAAAATACTTTGAAATGTCAATGGTTTAACTTCCCCTGAAGTAAAACTATGGCTCCAGATATTCAGTCTCTGGTGTTCCACACCCCCCACTCCCCAATAACCACAATGCCCTTGGAAGTGTTGACCCCATTTTACTGATATGAATTACTCACAATGGCTTCACTTGAACAAAGCCCAACAATCTTACACAGAGTACAGATCAACAGGAAATGCAACAACATTGGAAGAGAGTTGGACACACTTTACCCTTTCTTCCTGGGCACTGCAGTTTTGCTCCTTCATCACACATGCCACCTTCAAAGAATAACACCCAGCCATTTTCTGAAGCTGCTTAGGAGATTTCTAATTTTCATCATGCGCTTCAAAGGTATTTTAAGACACAGATGAATATATCAGAATGTGCAACAACAACAAAGTCAGGCTGCCTAGGATGTTTTGTTCATGCCATATGAACATAGGAATTTTTCCTACATAGGAAAAATTCGAGCAGTCCTGTCTCAGTAAAGGAACTTTATCAACATAGAGTCCTCCAGTGACTGAGATGCTTATTAATTAGAGGAGCAGATAATATAATCCAGTCAACACTGGAGTCTTCAATTTAGGGTCACTCAGCCCTAAACCCATTGCTCAGAGAGCCAAACTCTCTCTAAGGACATATTTATTTACAGGGAGGACTGTGTGTCAAAGGACCATGTTACTGAAGTCCATACTATCATGGAAATATGCAACAGGTTGAATTAACGTGTCTTATATCAGAAATTGTAGCTGGTAGCACAAAAGTGCATTTCCAAAAAGGTTGTCTTAGCACAATACACTTTTTCTAATGTTATTTTGGTAGTGTTTTGTTGGTGTATGTTTTGGGTTTGGTTCTAAATAAATAGATAAATAAAAATCCAGATTTGGTTCTCTGACTTTGTAACAGCATCTGTTCAGAGTCAGACTCCTGAATTTTCCATACTGTAATAGATATTTTCTACTCAACACAAGAAATCTATCCATGCAATAGAGAAGGACACACAGCCATAAAACCCCACTGGGTTATCCATACGGGAGTACACACATTTTTTAGACAATGAAGGCAAAAATATTGCAGGGTATTTTCAAGAGCCAATGTGGGTGACAGATGGGGAACCAGCTGGTTCTCTATGGCATATTTACCTGCAGCAACAAAGCTCACATGATCCCACTGACAGTGTGTGTGTTCCTCAGGACTCCCAAAGGCACCTGAACTTACTGAACAATTTAAACTAAATCTGAGATATAGTTAAGATCTTTTTCAAGTTGGTGAAGATTTTGTAATTTTAAGATAAATTTCCCACCTGCTAACCCTCTGAAAGGTAACAGAGTGGAAAAATAATCCCTTTCAGGTGAAAAAGCACGTCAGATGGTCTTAAGTTGCTACTAAAATGTGACCTGTGACCTAAAAGTTCTATTGAACATAAAACAAGATCAAGCTACAAAATGAAAGAGAGCCTCTGTCTCTATTGACTGTGATTTGCAGCCTTGCTTTTAAAGGAACATAGGCCTAATTCTTGGTCTTCTCAGTTTCTTTGACTTGTTAAACATCTTTTCTGTGTGTTCCCGCACCCATTCTTCCCAGTGTCTCAGATATGATCTTGATTTTTTTCCTATATCCTTAGCTGGCTGAAACACTTCCCAGTCATCTCCTACTTCTAGGCATTCCTGGCAAACTGACAGGCCAGATGGTGATTTTATGAGAGGCTTGGGAGAGTTTTACTATTTATCTTTTTAACCTAAATAAACTATTTCATACTAGACAATTTGTCTCCAACTTTTATAAACATTTCCTACAACAGGCTTCAGATCAGGCTATGGTTGTCTAAGACACAACAACTCAGATTACAAGTTTCTGTAACACCATTCCTCAGAGCTATGGTCTACACATATATATGATGTTGTGGACTTGTTTAAGGGTCAGCAAAGGTAATCCTAAGAACATACCTATAGGTTTAAATGTACTAACTGGAGATAGATACCTCTCCTAGAAAATTTCTACCTGAAACCAGAAAGGAATTTAAAACCTCCAGTCTAAAGCAGAGGCAAACAGGGAAAAAATGCTGCCATTGATGGTGCTCTCAGTATGGTACCTGGAATTCCAGTCTGTGGGAAATGACAGTAATAAGCACAAGGAAAATGCTAGGGAGACACTTGCTGCAATAGCCATGCAGCACAAGGTCTGGACAGGAAGGAAAAATTTTCAGTGGCTTATAACATGGTAGGTCCAACCAGATCTCCCCCTGCCAAACACAGATGTGCAGGTACAGTGGAAATACATACTATCCTGACCATAACACCACCTTGCTGAAAACCCTGCCCCACCGCATGCAGGTGCCAAAGCTCTCCAGCTGAAGGCTGTCAGTATGGGAAAGCACACCAGAGAAGCACTCATGTTGTCTGCACTGAAGTCTGAGCAATAAACTGTTTGTCAGGAAACGGTATCAATAGATTCTCCAAGATCCAAGACCATGCCTATGATACAGTGACAGGCATCTGAAACTCAGCCTAGACTGTTTTCATGCACATACCAGATATGCACTTTTCAAGCAGAAATATGAGCTTTATAGTTTCCTACAAAAAAGCTTTATTTTTCAACCCAAATTTATACCTACTTACCCGTTTCATCCCAGTATCTGTTATGCTCATTGCTAAGTGTTACCCCAAAAGATATACAACTTCCCAAAGTGACATGCAGGTGTATTCCATCATCATGGATGAAATTCCCTATTGTTGTAATATAATTTTTCCTTGTTGCAGCATAACACAGAAGCAGTCTACTTTAGAAATACAAAAAAAAATCTTCACTGGGAAGCAAGAAATAATGACACATAGATGCAGTCCTCCTGACTGAAAAAACTAAATACCCCTAGTATAGAAGAAATTAAGCTTGGTAATAGTGAGGATACCACACAACTTCAAAAACGTAAGAAAAGAGCAAGATCTGGGGCAGGACATCAGAAAATGAATAGACTGCTCAGATGAGCCATGGACTGTCTCAGCATTTTCTTCCCTGATGCTGCATGAAAGACACTTGAGTACACATTTCCCAAGGCTTTTTTCTTTGCCTTCTTGCACCTATCCGAGTTTGCAACAGCAGTAAGCTATAGTGTCCCTCAAGTAAAATCAAGAAAACATGTTTTTAAAAATATACCAGCATCTCTGTAACATGACATGTTATTTCATACTAAAAAGGAAACAGTCATGGAGGGAAAGAAGAAAAAAAAAAAAAAGAAAAAAAAAAAGAAAAAAAAAAAAGGTGCAAGACTGAAATGTTGAATGGTTTCCCACAACATTTCTTAATGTGGAGGGAGGAAGGCACTGAATAGCTGGAGCAGGTGTGTTTGCCTTTGTTAACACAATGGACATCTGTGATTCTGCTGCTTGCTGAGATGTGGAATCTCTCCCAGTTGTCCCACCAGCTCAGAATCCTGACAGAGAAGGAGATGGTGAAAATAGCAAAGGAAGAGCAGCTGTGAGTTTTCAAACATAGTATCCATTTGTTCTGGATGCCCATAGCAAAAGAACCTTGATTTTTGGCAGTAACCAGCCTGAACATGTTTTATTTAATTTGTTCTGTGATGTGACATGAGACATTGATGGAAGGCAGCATGTCCATGCACACCAGTCTGCCCTGAGGTTGCCTAACCTCCATTGATAACTATCAAGCCAAGTGCACAAAAATTCAACATTTTTCTAAGGATCTTTTTCAATCAGAATCCAAGACTTTCTTCACCACACCCTGAAAGCAAATTCTGAGCCTGAGGACTGGATTTGTGTGATAATGAGTACTCATCAAGAGCTGTTAATGAAACAAAGGACAATGAAACCAATGGCCTTTTGGATCAGACCAATGAACCATTTCAATCCATTTCTTCCCGAAGTGGCCAAAATAGAGGATGCTGGCAATGGTTACACATAGATCAGTCAGTAACAGAACATCCTTGTCAGTCAGGAGTCTTCTTTTTTATTTCTGACTTTGAAACTGAAGGGAATCCATTGCATTTGAGTTTCCTCTTTCTCTTCAATTAGACTCAATTGCCATTATTTAATGAGTATTGTGGTTTTTTTAATGTTTGATTTGTCCTGCTTAAAATCTTCACATTTGCTTTCTCTCTCCTTGCTCATTTCTATGAGATTCTTTAATTCACACTGTCAATGGCTCTGTTGTGGTTCCTTATATAATTCCTTATATAATTGCCATGCTAAAAGCAATCTGAAATTTCTCCTCTCTAGCTAATGCCTCTATTTGCTACATGCTTTTGCTTCAAGGACACAATCTTACAAAATCATGCAGCTAGTCCTGGTTCAAATAACTAACCTGAAAGAGAAAAGAGGCACTGCTGTGTGAGTAAAGGCTTTGGTGAACATTCTCCTAAACGCCCAAATGAATTTTTTAGTTAAGCCGTATAAATCAGTCCATCTCTACAAACACAAACTGTGCTATGTCAGTTAAAAAAAAAAAAAAAAAAAAAAAGGAATGAGCACTTGCATATCTAGCTCCTTGGAATCTTTTCAGGGGATCTCCTTTCTGAACCCACTGCAATTATCCTGTCACCCCACTACAATTATCCTGGCATCCCACTACAATCACAAGCTGCTGCACTGGTCTTTGTTTTGTTCCCTTTAGGGCAATTTGACTACATTTTTGTACATGGGATGTATTCTACAGAGAATAAAAGTTTGACAGAAGGACAAATTTCTTTTGAACCTCGGATAGAGGAGAAGGCACAACATTTTAATGTGTTTCTAATTGCAGACACCATGACTGTTCATATGTGTAGCAATAAAAATAACCATAAACCTACCTAATCATTAAAGTAAAGCAAACAGCTCCTCTCTGTATCATCATACACAGGTACTGGAGTTGCTAATAAACCAGGAAGAGCACTGAGGCACTGGAGGAGCATCTTTCCTATCTCCACAGTTTCTTAAACAACTTTAGAGGCATATTTTTATTAAGTATATGCAAGGCAGATGATCTTAAACCTCAGAAAGAGTCTGTATAATAATTGTGTGCTCTTCTAATGCTCTCCAAGGACCTATTCAGAGTCCATTCTGAAAGACAATAATATATCAAGAACTTCTGCAAACTTCCTCCTAATGAACACATGCCAATTTGAGACCAAGAATTCTGGCCTCAGAGGACAAAATAACCACTGCTCTTAGTCTCTGGGTGTTTTGCTACTTTATTTCAGAGTGATTCAAAATCTAATTAAATTTCTAAACTCTAATGAAATTACAGAAGAAAAATCATTTAGGATTATATTATATACAATTACTCACAGCTGAAAATTACAGTTAGCCTCTTTCAACAGGATAGGGTCTCCTGAGAAATCCTTGTTACTCTTGTAACATATAAATCTGACATTACTCCCACTATTTACAGGTTGAAGGTAAAAGCAGAATTAATTAAACATATATATCCTGCCCAGTGTCCAGATGTTGGAGAGTGGGTAATAGAAGGAAGGTTGATGATGACTATGCTCGAAAACACATTTCCCAGTTTGGTCAATAATCAGAATAAGCCTACTACAAAGCAGGATTTTATTAAGCCTGGCTTATTCTAATCAGTGCTTTTCCTTACTGGAGGTATGCTATGAATGAGAATAGTGAAGCATACACAGTCAGCAGTGCACAGTCAGCTAGCTGAGTTATCTGAACTATTTTGTGGAGAAACATTGACAGAATTCACCAAGCAGCTTTAGAGAGTTCAGACAAATACTCAGATGTTTAGTTCCTTTGAAATATGACCACTGACTTGGGGCGAGGGAGGAGGGAGAAGAAAAAAGAAAAAAAGAAAGAAAAGAGAGAGTTGACATTCATGTTATTCCCTCCATAAGAGCTTCTCATGAACCTTGGAGCATGGGATCATTTGCAGATGAAACATGTGTCCTGCATGAACATTGGGGGCTTCTTAGGAGGATCCTGATATCTTTTTCCTCCAGCAGGTGCAGAGGTTTTTGTTTGCTTGGTTTTGGTGTTTTGAACTGTGATCCTGGGAGAACCAGAAACAGTGAAAGAGCAAAAATGAACTACACACATGCGCATGTGCACACACACACTCATGGGTCAAAGCATTAATACTTTTTATCACATCTACCATACTCAGTCAGTTCTACCTATGCCTCACACAGCAAAATAAGCCAGGAATCAAGCCCACCTCAGAGAACATACGGGTCACCTTTACTTATATCTTTACCCCCTCAAGAGTCTTATTTTTTGGTTAGCACTTTGTTTTGCTAATCCCTCCACAAACACCTGGAAGTCATAAACACGATTTTTTACTCACAGCTTTTCAGAGCAACTAAACATTTGTGAATATCTTGCTCATTTGGAGCTATTTTTCTTCCAAGGTGGCCATACACGTGCAGACATTAACATTCCTTATGGTCTACAACAGTCCCATTAAAAACAGACTTCTGGAAAGAGGGCTTCATAACCATGATTTAACTCAGCAAGACAGATATTTCATCTAGCCTTAAGATGTGAGATTCTGCTGAGACCAGATTCCTCAGACATTCCCTCACTAACAGAAACAAACAAAAAAAAATTTATCTTACAACTTCTCACTCAAGATATACTTCAGATTATTTTGATTGCAATATATCTGCATCTACAGGAGATAATGATACTAGACAGCAACAGACTAAAGCAGAAAGGCAAATCAAGAATCAAGAGGTAAAAGCAACACAGAGACTCTTGAGAGCTGGGGCAGGGGTGGGAAAGGCCCATATCCTTGTACTTTCCATTTCTGAAGGATGGACCTGAAATGTGTTGGGAGAAGTGGGTTCACTTAGCAAAAAGTATTAATATTAACTTGTATGTTTTGTTACCATGCAGTCTTGGAACAAGTTAACCTGTTTGAAAAGATGAAGTTTCCTGGAGGACAGAAATTTCTGTTTTTTCACTGTGATTCAGTTTGACTCCTATCAAAAGTCCTATCTGCCAGTAAGTTCCCGCATTTTAGAATCATGCATTTGGCACAGAGCTGATAACGCTTACTAGATCTGTTACAGCAGAATCAGATAGAGACATACCTAAGCTGTGGGTCCTTCCTAGACCTAAAACCAGACTGAGGTTCTTGGTCTTACTAAAACTAAAATACTTGTGTGCATTTCCAGACAAGCCTTTGTCAATAAATGGTGCACCTAGGAAGCTTAAGTATCACAATCCAAGTAAAAATCAGCAAGGATTTTTCAGTCTCAACATTTTGAATCAAGATTCAAGTCATACAAGCCTCATTTTATGGGAAGGTTGGGGTGTTAGGTGAGAAATGGCATTATTAAAATCTAATCATAGAATCATAGAATCTTAGGGGCTGGAAGGGACCTCGAGAGATCATCTAGTCCAACCCCCCTGCCAGAGCAGGGTCACCTAGAGTACATCACACAGGAACTCATCCAGGTGGGTTTTGAATGTCTCCAGTGAGGGAGACTCCACAACCTCCCTGGGCAGTCTGTTCCAGTGCTCTGTCACTCTTACAGTAAAAAATTTTTTTCGGATATTCACCTTGAACCTCCTATGCTCCAATTTACACCCATTACCCCTTGTCCTATCACTGGTCATCACTGAGAAAAGCCTAACTCCATCCCCCTGACACTCACCCCTTACATATTTGTAAACATTGATGAGGTCACCCCTCAGTCTCCTTTTCTCCAAGCTAAAGAGACCCAGCTCCCTCAGCCTTTCCTCATAAGGGAGATGTTCCACTCCCTTAATCATCTTCGTAGCTCTGAGCTGGACTCTTAGTTCCTACTATGTCAAGATATTTTTCTCAGGTAGAAGCTCATTCTCAGTAATGAGCTTGTAATGGTTTTGCAGCCACGATGAGACTCTGCTCCTGAAAACATTTATTAGGAAAGGGAAGTGTTCAGCCAAATACTCTTATCCTCAAAACTCTATTAGGGAATTCACATTGAGTTAAAAAAAGAAGCTGGCAACGTTGAGAGAGATTGTTTTAGAAGATTCTCCTTGTAAGACACAAAACCCACTTGCATCTCCACGGATTTACAAAACTTCAGCAGTGACCAGTTCAATGTGGTAGGACTCCTTCTATTTTATAGAAAGAAGTATTAGCATGTAAATATCTCTTACAGAGCAAAACAGCTGACCCAGGCTGTAACTGTTGGCTGTCCACCTCCTCCCCAGTACATTTTAAAACATTTATATGTTGAACTTAAACCCTAAAAGGGGAACTTCTGTTTGTGAACGTTAACTACTCAGGATGTGACCATCATTTCCCAATGCAGTCATGTGACATGCTGAAAACTTTTTTTTTTTTTTTTTTTTTTTAAGGTGCTGCAGAAGAGCAAAATTCAGAAAACTTGAGTGAAACCACTCTGTTATCAAAACTCCACAATGACCTTACTAACAAACTGGATATCAGTCCTAAAGGCATTTCTTCTTCTCTTATGTAAGTAACTACTTCTTTTCCATCCTTTTTAAGAGTTTTATGTTTTGATTTGTTTTTCTGTTCTGTGTTTGGGGTTTTTTTGTTTTTTGTTGTTTGTTTTTTTTTCTGAGATTGGTGGGGTTAGTTACCTCCTAATCTAATTGTGTGCATTTTGTTTAAAACTCTCTTTAAAACCCCATTCCTTGAAGAAAGAATATTTATAGACACAGTGAGATATTCTGCTGAGTTTTCTAGCTAACATTTCCTAAACTGTTAAGGGGTCAGCTGTGCACAGTCCAGAAGACACTGGGAAGCTTAAATACCTGCATCTTTGCAGATGAGATGGTAGAGCTGCTGAGCATATTGTTTGGCACTGTATAGTACTTCAGCACAAGGATCTGTGTGCATGCTATCTGCAAGCCACTTTTGGTCTCTGCAACTCTCACTTGCAGGACTTTGATGCTGCTAATTCAGGCTGTTTCTAACACTTCCTGTCAGCCCAAAGCAGGGCTTTCTTATGCTCACAACTTGCCTCTTACTTCAGAGTTACTCACCTCCACTTTGTGCAGGGAAAAAGCAAGCATTATGGACAGGAAGTGTCAGCATGAGTCATATTAACATTGAGAGTAATGTGGTGTAAATGGGTTACTGTGGCCTCTGAGACATTGGGTAAGGGGAGAAGCACACTCTGGTAGCAAAAGCCTTATCTTTACAACTCCCACACTTCATGCAGAAATTTGTAGTGTCATCATCTATCTATGGGGAATCCCACAAGGCCAGTTCGCCCCACCTGAGATGTGCAGACCAGCTGTTTCAGCTTGCCTTGACTGGATATACACTCCTGTCTAAGATTCTGCAAGTAAAGTTATGTATAGTTTTACAGCAGTGCTGTCTTGTAGACCTTCTCAGGGTACACACAGGAATTCATTGCTCTCACTACCCTTTTCTGTCAGTCCTGCAAGCCCCCTACACCTTTCTATAGGCACTTCCAAGAGACCAGAGGAATGGAGACTGTCTACCAGAAAGGACATGGGTAACCAACCATTCTTAGAGATGTGAAGTCAGCAATGACTGCTCTTTAGTTATTGACTAGTTATTGCTCAACCATCAAATGGCACAAGTCCTATTAACACGGTAACATTTCCTTAGAGCAAAGAGATGCAAACTCAAGAGCAGCAATACATGTTCTACAGCAAAAGGCACATCACAACAGATAGTAAAGAGAATGCATTAACATGTCTCTAAGTGCCACATTGATAGGTGCAGGGAATGGCAAATCTATAGGCTTTTGGATGGATGGGTACCTAAAAAGGACTAGAGCTAAAATTTTGTTTTCATGTAAGAGTGACTTCTGTTCTCTTCTATTACTACAAAGAAGGATTTTGCCTCTAATTTGAGCACTAAGGAAGGACTCCATTTGTCTGGATGTTTGAATCATTGACATTCGGATCAATGTCAGGATCATTGCCTGTAGCCTTTCTATTGTCATAGATATTAATTATGTGACTCGGGAGTTGCTCAGGCACCTACTGTGAGTAAACCCTTTTTTCCACCTTGCTTTCTTGCATCTGTTACTCCAAAGACAAATGGCACTGAACCCTTGGCTGCTGCAATGCCACAAGACCAGCCTCTGTCTGCTGAAAAGAGAAGGAAAAACCTGAGATGGGGTAGTAAGAGAGAAGAAAGTCACATGGAAGCAGAAAGCAACAGAAGTAAAGGGACTAAGGCAAATGCCGTGCTCTGAGAAAGACAAGGCACACGTTGCTGTCTATCAGTGCAGGTTATAGCTGGGAGTTGTTCACAATATCAGTAAGGAGAGGAAAGTGAGTTACTCCTACTCCCTGATGCCCAAGTTGCATTCTGCACCACTTTCCATGCTGCACTGACCTACAGACAAGGCACCACATGAGCTCAGTTACGTAGCAGAAGACACAGGGAGAATAGCATGTCCCTCAGTGTGGCTCAGAAGCTGCTTTCTGCTTAGCCCAGCTCCATGCACAGCAGGTCTGAGAACGACTAAACCAGGGGCTCCCAGGTAAGTGTATTTATTTGTGGGTCTATCACCTACTCAGCAGATGTACCTTGAGGGAGGTAACTATGGGCAGAGGACTGCAGTGGGCAGCCAGGAGAAAAAGCTTCCTAAGCTACATGCCTGGTTCCAGCATAGCTGAGTGAGCCATGCTCCTCAGGGAGGCTGCCACAGCAGATTCATACTTACACTTTCTCCATCCCCTCACCTCTAACAGAAGACCTGTCTAGTCTGCAGTCTCACCTCCAGACTCACTGCCAAAACGCATGCAAAAAAAACTTTCTCCCTCCATTTGGAGACACAGCCTGTGCCTCCCACCAGCCTCCTAGTGCTACCAGGACTCCAGGGGGACATATCCCTATTGCAGTGCCAGGTGCAGGCTATGTCTAAGCCAGGCTCATAAGACAGGTGAGAAAGCATCATCAGTTGCCCTGAGATCCTTTGAAAAAAGGATCCATGAATTGCCCAAGTATAGATATCAAATTTGTCTGCAATGCTCTCCCATCCAGAAGCAAATATTCTCCAAGTCCAGAAGGTTTGATCAAGGCATGGGAGTTACTCAAAACCCAGCACACAGATACAAGGGGTCAGAAAGATTACAGCAGAGCTGTGGTGCTGCAGAATCTGAGGCATCACTTCTAACCCCTCTGTATCAGCAGGTGTTTGTACATCCCTAAAACATCTAAATTGAAGATGGGAACAAACAGAAACCAGCTATCTAATACAGTCCTCAAAAACAAATGGTATTTAAGCAGCATCCAATAAGTGATATGAAAACTTAATTAAAACCATATTGAAAGTATGAATTGAAAATGTTCTTTCTAGTCCTGTGGGTTTTCACACATTTTCTTCCCTCCTTTTTTAAAAAGAAACTAATAATTTCATCTCAATATATTAAACTGACCTACATAAAATATTCCATGTAAAATATTATTTCTGCCATAAATCACATAATCGGTCAGTGTTTTAATTCCATTACAAAGCATATATTAAGGCCTATGTATTATGATAATCAGGATAATAAAAGTAATACAATATTGCTTTTATTATGTCTGAATTTAAAACATTCTTCATATGAGCAAAAGAATAATTAAAGGGATGGAAGTGTTTTTTTTATTTATTTATTTATAATGAAATAAATTCACAGGCAAGAGCCTGAAAATTTGTAAAATCAGAAGCTATGCTTTTTACAGGCACTGTGTAGTCTTAGACTTTTTGCTTTTAAGTTTCCTTTAATTTGTAACTTTGATTTGGGCCATTTAGTATAGCCAGCTAGATTTTTGCAGCTTGGCTCATAATCTATGAAAATTCAGGATTAGAAATGTGATTATGACTAGGAAATAAAAACAAATCTGTTGCAAGCCACCCAATATATTAGATTTTTCCAAAAAAAAACTGTGGAAGCTCCAGAGCCCACACTCACCTCAAGAGATAATTTCAGCAGTTAGAAAAGTAAACAAAAGATATCTTTCTGTACAGATAACAAAATGGCTGATTTTGGAGTCAGACTATGCTTCAAGTTTAAAGCAATCATATTTCAAGCATTCATTTTAAAATGAAAGCAGTTACCCAAAACCTCAAGAAGACAGAATTATTTCTCCACAAGAGGTAGAGGGAAAAGAGGAGAGGCAAGCTGGGACTTGCAGTGCTGGACACCTTAAGAGTAGAAAAAACAGATATATTTAAGCCTTAAAGTCCCACTTCAGTTACAGTCAGACAACATTCTGTCACAGTTCCCCACTACACTGGGGAATGCCTATGAAAAGACAACATTGCATACAAAACAGTTGTCTTCCCAACTGGTCCCATGTTTACTCTCACCCAGGCAACGGATTGCCAAAGAGCAATAGCTGTAGGAGAAGACTTGATAGTCTGTTTGAAGCTTGTAGAGGAGAAAGAAATTGCATAGCAAGCTGTTTTAAAATGCAGGATTCATATCTGCCTTTAAAGCCGTCTCGTGCTCTGGGCACCTCATGCAGCTACACATCAGCTACATCTTTTGGAGCAAGGAGATTGGGACTCAAGTTTTCTGGAGAGGTGTGCTGAGCTGTGCCATAACGGCTCTGATAGCATGTCTTATTAGCTTTACTGCATATACAATCTTTCCTCGATTTATAGCAACTTCTCTTGAATACAGCTCTCAGGCTTGCAATGAGGAAACACTGAAACTGAAACCATGCTAAGACAACATAACGTTTTAAAGATGCATTTTCTGTTCTGCCCAAAAAACAACATGTGTGGTCACATTCCCAGGGTGTCCTCATTAACTTGACTGACAAGACTTCACTACTTCAGGATGCCTCACATCCTTTCTTAAGCTTTACCAGGATCCACCGATTCCTTGGAAGTAGCCAGACACGGCATTCTCCTTGAACACAGAGTACCCTCCTTGCTGTCCTAACAGGCTAAAATATTTCCATTTCAGATTTTTGGAGAGCAAAGGTCTATGCTTCTGGAAACCCAGAGGAGGAAATAGGTGAGTTTATGGTGAGGTTTTCACTTCCAGACAGAAAGTTAGGGGCAAATTGAATGTAAGAAAAATGAATGTACTTTCAGACATTTTTTGTATGTAGAAGATAATAATCTGACTGCATGTTTGCACAGCAGAGTCCTGCCAATGTAATTGGGGCCTTTAAATGACTTTTAGGTAAATGCAATGAGCATAGGGAGGACAGAGACTAGAACAAAGATCCTGAACACAGGCACCCTCCTGCCTGACAGAAGAAGGTGAACTCATGTAAACACAATGATGCAAAAATCACAATGTAGTTCGTAGTCTGCACTTAAAATTTCTCCTGCTTCCTCCTACTGAAGACCTACAGAGGCAGAATAGCTGGGCAGGGCAGGAGGCTGAGGTCCGGGAGGTAGATGTGAAGCTGTGTGCATGCAGCTATGGGAAGCAGGAATACTGGTTTGCAGAATACAGTGGCAAGGGAGTGGGGAAGGGGAATTTCAGTTTGTGAGGAAAAGTAAAGATCTAGCTCTAAAACTCAGCAGAGACCTGCATGCGACAAGGGCTAAACTTGTTCATTTTCATAAGATGGCACTGAGCCCCTTTACCCACAGGTTCACATAGTTTAATAATATACAGGGGGCTGAAAGTCAGCTCTTCCCAGCTACCTGATCTGGCTCAGCATTATCAGCCCCTTCTGAAGAATACAAAAGATTTTTTTATTTTTTTTTCAGGGATGCATTTAAACTTTGGGTCATGTCTGAAACATGAAGACTGTTTTTATTACTTAATGCTGTATACTCATTAGCTTTTTAAAAATTTTTGCAGATTTCACTTATGTGACTATAGGAGTTACACTGGGAGCATTGCTAGCAATCGCTTTTGTAGCAGTAATAATCTGCATGATCAAAAAACAAATGATTGACAATGTCTTCGGAGGTAAGAAAAAAAATACTCCTGATTCCTTATCCAAAGACCTAGATCTGATTATGTTCTGATACAGCAGATCTGAGCTTCAATAATAGGAACTGTGCACACACTACAACTCTAGTTTTTCTTTGAAGAACTATTTTCAAAGTGTCTAAAGTGCTGGAGTCCCTAGAACTGCAGATTCACATTTCAGTATGACCAACTCTGCTCTTTAGCCTTACAGGAGAAATAAATTTCACCTCAGCATACTGCCTGGGTATCTTTTAAAAAGTAGTTACTCTAAAACAAACAGACTCTTGTCTTTTCAACCTCAGTTAAAGAGCCTGTTGGATTTACAGGATGGGTAAGAGGCTCACTCACTTTTCTTAGTCAAAACTACTATTTGTTTCACTGTTTCCAGACTTTTCCTTCAAATGTGACAGTCTGACTTTAAGATTTGCAGCTTCCACAAGAACACATAGCAAAGCTGTCTATAATTTTCCACCATGATAGGTTTTCAAGATGCCACAGGAAAGCATGGTTTTCAACTGAAACAGGCAAAAGCTCTTTGATTTAACATCTTAACCAACTGCAGCCACGTTCTCCTGGTTGCATTCTCACAACTTCTGAGCAGCCTGATCACCAGTCTGTTCTGGTTTCTTAACTAACCACTTCTTTATTTTATCTCTTTAGAGTCAGATGGCAAAATGGATAGAAGGTAAGTGTCATTGGCCTGTGTGTTTTCTGAAGTGGTGTGATACACAAGGAGTAAAGTTTAACTCCTTCCTCTTCATGCATGATGCTTCCCACAACTGTGATTTAAATGACAAGACAAAGTGGGCATGCAAGGCTCTAGAGGACCATGATAGGCACTGTGTCTAGTGGATCTGCATGGAAAAAGGAAACTCCTCGTAACAGGGTTTGGACATTTCAAAAATAGGACAAAAATTCCAGCAGACAGATTCTTGATCAAAGGAAAACTTTTTATTATGTTGGGGGGGGGGCCTTGATTTTTCTTTTCTTTAGTCTCTACTATGTATTATAACAGAAACTCCTTTTTTTTTTTTTTTTTTTTTTTAAAAAAAAAAAGAAAAAGACCTTTTTTCAAAATCT
>NW_009953694.1:953420-985505 GCF_000747805.2 Chaetura pelagica | reverse complement strand
TTTTTTTTTTTTTTTTTTTTTAAGAAATGAAAGCCAAAGGCCTTGTTTCAAAAGTTCTGAAATTGGATAACCTTTGACACTGCCAAAACATTTCCACATTTTCTCTAAAGCTAAATTTTTACTGCATTGACATATATTTACAAACTGTTGAGATTAAAAGTAAACAAACACAAAACAAAAATAAAGCCAAACCAAACAAACAAAAAACTCCACAAACCAGGAACAAACTAAAGGAAAGAAAAAAAAAGAAAATATGTAAACCAGGGTACACTTATTCATCAGAAATTTCCCAGTTACTGTGTCTGGATCTCCATTTTAAGAACTCCCTTCACCCCAGGCTCCTTCAGGTCAGGGTCATGCAGTGATCAATCTAACAGCTGACTTTTTCAGTCCTCTACACGTCCAAGAATGACAGTCACCTTTCATTTTCATTTTAAAGATCCTGCTTCAGCAGGGTTAATGAGAAAGAAAGAAATTAGATAGCAAATTAAGGCTTAATCATTGTACAATTCCCTTAGATAAATGTTAACTGTCCCATCCTCAGTGCTTTGGAGTGTAATTAACTATACCTCTGTACCAAAGGGAGAAACTATAGTGTGCTTCCTTTCAAGGTCAAAAAACCCTGCTGAAAGGGTTTCCTTTTTGCCCCTGGTCTTTCTCCCCCTTACCCAGGAACAGTAAGATCATTCTCAGTTTTGAGCATCTAATGGGTTCATGTGTAGAAGAGGCAGTGATAGACTGTTTAGGTAATGGCCACTCCCCATGTCCCCAAGGACAGGCAGAAGGTCAGAGATGTACAGGAGAAGGGACGTTTGACTGCAAGTCTTCTGTTGGGTCATGGTAATCTAGAGTTGTGGACATTATTTGTGTCCCTTTAAGACATTTTATAAGTGACTAAAAAAGCCCAGATATTAATTCATCAGCATTCTCACAAACAGAAGGCAACAGCTGTACTCAGTGACCTAAGAAATGGCTTTTGGCCTGTCACAGAGAGCTGAATAGAAGAATTTCCCTATCACAGTCATTCCTCATAAAGAGAGCACAGCATATGTAAACACTCAATTGAAGATCAAAGCAAGGGCATCCCTTGCAGCAAGTACTTCAATGCTTTGCATGTCCAACACAGAAGGGCCCCAGCCAGGAAACATCTGTTATTTTCCCAGGGAGACACTTTCCCAACCTGAAACAGCAAACTGTCACAAAATGTTTCATTTCTAGTAACACAGTATTCATTACAAGACACTGACAATTTCTGTGTATCAACCTGCTAGACCTGTGTATTTCACTGCTAAAGCTGTCCCTCATGAACCCCAGACTCTGGAGGTAAGGGGAAAGGTCTGGAGAGAGGAAGACTTGCCCTCAGTAGAGAAGAACCAGGTTAGAGACCACTAGTTTACTATTATCTTATGGCCAGAAGAACAAACATACAACACCCAGTAAACTTTCTGGTGTATTAAGCACAGTATAGATAGAGCAATGAATGGGAAGGGCATGAGAAAGAACTAAGTCAGAGCAGAAGAGCCAGAGACCAGAGTCAAGAGAAAAGGGAATAAAAGGAGGAGAGGGACAAAGACAAGAAGAGACACAGAAAGCAGCAGATTTACTGTCAGGATGAAATGCAGATGTTATGAACTATGAACTTCTCCACACTGAACTTTTCTACCTCCCCTTGCTGTTTATTACATGTGATACTTTCTTTCAGAGACAGTTTTATCATCTATGATGCCATCCTCTGATCTTTCTAGGGAAAGTGACTGACTTTCTCATGGCAGCAAAATGTAACATCTTCAATGATGATATTTGATGATTCACTAATTCAAAAATTCACCTTCAGCCATTTTTTAAAATTATTTTTTATTATTTTTTTTAATTTCACATCATCATTGCCAAAGCACTTCAAGCCACTCAGTAATTTCTCTCGCTAGCTGGGACATGCTCTGAGTGAGTGCCACCCAGCACAGTACCATCATAGTCAGCCTCAGACCACTTTAAGACCTTGATGCAAGTAGACTCCTTTTACGATAGAAGCAGAATTAGCTGGTACTGAACTTAACCAACAGCTTGCAAGAACAGGTTTCCAATAAAATCAGGAAGCATTCCGATGTGCCCTCCTTGATACCTTCCCAAATACTTAAAACAGAAGTGTTTCTACACCCACATTACATTTACAGCTCATTGTGAAATAATTAACAGCATTTACCACTTTATATAGTCAGTTATAAACATTAAGATTTAAGCAATCAATGAATAATGGGATGTTCTTAAAGTCAATGGGATATTTACTAACACTTGAGAAGAGAAAGATGCTTGAGGCAAGCTTATGTCAGCTAACAAACCAGTAATTTAGATGTCAACTGACTATTTAATGTCCTCTTTTTAAATTAATAGCTCATGTCAGTTTCAAATGCCATCTTGGTGTAAGATTGGTAAATTATAATGCCTAAAATTTTCATGCAAGTTTAATGTATTAATAAAAATGTCTGGGTACATTTAATGCTAGCAATATTTTGAGCTAACTACAGTGCACGACAGACAGATTTATTTTGACAGGAGACAAAGGAGACAAGGAGAAAGATAGAACATTTACTAAAAAGAAAAAGATACATATTTTAAACCTACTGCAATAGCAAAAAGGACTCTTTTGCCTCAACATATCCTGGGCAACAGCACACATCAAAACTTCCCATGCTACTCATGGGTTTCTACAGGTCCCCATGTAAATCACTCAGGAGGATATCAAGTTTTAAATGCATTAGACATTCTAATGTTTTATGGAGGACAGGAGAAGCTTGGGAGCTGTGTTGGCCAAATGCCAAGCACATTGGTGAATTTCTTTTGCTACTCAAAGCAGAACCTAGATGTTCTCTTGCACTTTCCCACTGGATTTCTTCTAAGGGACTGACTTCTCTTTGCTTTGCTAGATTATGCTTGGGAAACACAAGGTACTCTTGGAGAATCAGAGGATTCTTTAGGTGAATGGAGGAGGGCTTGGAATGTTATCACATCCTGAAAGCCTCCAGTCTCCACATTAAGAACTGCCATGGATTACATAGGAGGAGAAATAATCTACTTGGAAGATACAAACATCAGGGATGGATGGCACGGCAAAGACTAGGTTTGGGCAATCGTGCAAATTTGAATGTTGTGCTTCAGTTTCCTCCAACTAGCAGAACTGCCTCAGTCTAACAATTTGAGCAAGAACATTTTTCAGTGTTCAGGTCTGTAGCCAGCTGCGCTAACATGCAGAGATATTGAATAGGAGCTGACCTAACTATTTCAGATCCTTCAAACAGGTTTAAAGTCAGATAGACAGAAAAATCTTCTGTTTTGCAGTGGAGATGAGTTCTTTCTACTCTTAAGAATCCAAAATTATCTGTAATTCTGTGAACTGCAGAATGCATCATTTACCAAATGAAGCAAATTGAGTAGGTATGAGTTGTATCACTGATGCTGTCAGCTGCAAATGACAGACACAACCAGTCTCATCACTGGAGTCTGAGCTCAGAAAAACTTAGCTGGAAACATAGTCATGATGCTGGGATGCTTGAGAAAGTCACAGTGGGAGTTCTTCAGAAAATGAGCCCAAAATTTACAAATCAAAATGCATAAGTAAATTAATATTGAAAGAAAAGAGATTTTGGCCTTGTCTGAACTTGTTACTGGAAGAGTGGTGCATGAGGAAGAAAGATCAAGATCTAGAGCACAGCTCGCACAGGACGAGGTGTATTGAAATTCATTGCAGGGACTCAGATCCTGCATCAGCTATTCACAAGTAATACTATACATTGCATCTGCAGCCAGGGGCAATCCTGCCTCAGCCATTTAACTATCCACTGAAATAATATCTGCTTAAGATGCAAGCACATACTGCTGGTGTACTATAGGCAAGTTGAATGGTAAAAGTGCTGGAAATACTATGATGCCAAAAATAAACCTGCAAAGGAATTATCTCAAGCCAGTTCCTAATCAGAATAACAAAGATGTCTTTTCCACAGAAGATTTTTACACAAACAGCAGGAAACAGGGACTGGTAGTGGTTGTTTTAAACCATGCCACAGCAACTTGTGTGAACTTTAATTACTTTTCAGTGAAGTAATTCTCTCCTGCAGAAATATGTCAGACTTGGAGACAGATGTTTTCTTGGCACTGATCTGACTTTAAGAGGACTTTTTTTTTTCCCCCAGCAGTGATGTATCTCACTTTTCAGCCTGGAGATACCTGGAATGAGGCTAGTTCATTCTTTTAATTTCATTCAAGCTGTAGCCTTCCTGCTAAGACCACTACTTAAAAAATAATAACAAAAATTACAGGATTTGTTTGGACACTTTTGTAGAAAAAATGAAAAGAATGACTCATTACACAAAACCTGTTACTACTGAATTGTCAGTCACTACAAAGCACTAACAAACATTGACAACTGCAGATGGATACGAAGGAGTACACATTTTCCTAGGCATAAATCTGTGTCCATCAATGTCCCCAGGAGATGGGCACTATAGCATCCCACCTTTACCTGCAAGTTTACAGTCTCCATCTTCCACATTCCTATTCCTTAAACATGCTCCCAGCTGTCTCTTTCTGATTCACCTCTTCCAACACATGGGATGAAAGTAAGAAATACAGAGATAGAAAAGGAATTTGTTAAGCACAGTCACTATTATTCTGAGGAAAGCACTGAAGTGTTACCAATCTTATCAGAAGAACAAGTATTGGCATGGAATGGTTTGAATAGGTGAGTTGGCTTGGCCTTTCACGCAGATTCCCAGCTGCTCAGTCTCTTCCCAGCCTGGCATTCAGATCTGTAACAACGAAGTCTCCTAAATTTCAAAAAGTACTTCCTTCTTTAAATGTAACATATGACTCTGTCTACCATTCACTTCAACTGTGACTGACTCAAATTGCAAACTGAACTCACTAGCCTTGGGAAAAAACAACAACAACCAACCAACAAACAAACAGCTTCAGCTGTCAGAAACTAGAGCTGCCAGAAAGACACCTGACAGAAGGCAGCTCACACTGCAGCACAGATGGGCCTCCCTGGCACAACAATCACATCATAGAGTCCCACAAAAACACTTCCCAGTGGATCTGCCCCAACCCCTCAGTTACCTCCTTTTCACCTCTCAGTTTGGTTTTGCTCATTTTGCATGCAGCCATGGCATTCCTGCCACAGTGAGAAAATATTATCTGGTCTGGAAAGAACAGGGCCTGGCAGAGGGATAAGGAAAATCAGAGAAGAAAAAGCACTGCAGAAGATATCAAAAAGCTTCAAACTCCATCCAGCTTTCACCTGCCTATGAACATCACTGTAGCTGATGGAAATAGCAGAGATCTGTTGCCTCCTAGTCTGTCCTCCCATCTCCACTCCAGTTATCTTTCCTAGTGCCCACTGGGCTTTTTTCACCCCTCATCTGTAGCCTGCAGATGTCTGTTGCTTCCCATGTGGAGAAGTAGAAATGGTGGTTCTTCTACAATACAAAGAATGCCACAGATCACCCCATACTTCTCAGATCACTGCTCTTGGACAGACTGACTTACATCCCTGTCCTTGTTTTGGGCTAGTGTACCCTTTGGCACTTTATCCTCCACAGTTCCATTCCTGTGTGCCCCAAGTATCTTCTGGACTTGTGCAGGAGACAAAAGTCAGTGCTACAGTTCCTCTTTACAGGAGCTGTGGCCAGTTCAAAGTACTCTCCTCATGCATGATCATAATGTCTCTTGCAACAACAGAAGTGAAGCGCCAACGGGAAAAATCTAGTCATACCCTATATGCACCCTGGTTCTCTCTAAATCCCTATTAATCCAGACAGCTTCCTGGATTTCTTCAGTAATCTTCAATTGCCTTAGAACCACTGCATTACCTCCATCTGTCTTTGTTCTCCTAAACCAAGCCTTTTTTTTTTTTTTTTTTTTCTCCTGTTCCTCCCTCACCCAGGAATATTCCTTTTAAACTATGAGTGTCAGTATTATCTTTCTGGATATGATGAAAATCAGTCCTGTAGACTCAGCAGAATCTTTGACACCTCTGGGGTCAAAGACTTGAGTGTTTTCTCTTTACATACCTCAGCTATGTCCTAAGCTGTTCTTTCACTTGCAACTTTTCCAGCCCCAGCCCACCCCCCTCAGCAAAAGCAACCCTTCCCAAAGTCTTCCATTCTGCCAACTAGTATATTCTATAAACAACCCAGTTATCAGGTCAACATAAAGTTTTCTTAAGTTGTCAGAAGTTTACAAATAAGGAAAATGAGAGCCAGCAAAGACAGAGCTGCCTCAGTGATCAAAATAAGCCTTGAAAAATAATTGGAAAATTATTCCTCTGTGGTCTACTTTGGCTGCAGAACCTCCCTTCACAGCTGCCACCATAGCCAAATATCAGTAGCGAATAACTACCAGGAGAATGGGAGTGGAACAATACTTGAAGGGCTACAGTAGTCTTAGGCCAAAGTGCATTTGCGCTACACTAAGGAATAGATGCCATCTGCACAAGAGATGTCAGGCCCTGCTGATACACCCAAACAGGCCCAATTCCTTGCTCAACATGGCAGGGATTAGTGGGTGGCGGATAGACTGAAGAATGTATTCACCACTTTAGGTTTTCTCAGTATGCATCTTGGGAATTACATTTAATGAAAAATATTTAAAAGCTGCACAAATGCCATCCTAGAGCATGCTATTGAAAGTTAACATAACAATGAACAGAGGTGTCATAAATAACTCCATGTGTGTTTGTGTAAATGTTAAAAAATGAGCAAATAATCTTAGCAGAAACAGCTGTCTCAACTTCTTGCACATACACATTTGCAGAAACAGAATATAAATACTCTTTCTGTGTTAAGACAATGGTCACTAGTGACAACAACAATAAACTAGCTTTTCTACCTTGTTCTCTCACTGTCCTTTCTAGTTGAACTTGTTCTTCTGAACAACCTTAGGCAAGTTACTTTGACTCAGGTTACCCTATCCATAAAATGAAATTTATCTTTACATCACACACTTCAAAACCAACTATTGCAGGCACTTTCAGGCTCTTAGTTCCTTTTAGTATTTCTGAATGGGACAAATACTTAATATTTAGACACATGCACACAGAAACACATATATTTGCACACACACATATACCTCACACTGCTAGGGTGAGAGGAATTTGTTAAACCCCTTTCCAGGATACAGCATACTTCACTGATGCCAGCTACCAGTCTGACAAGCAGAGCCACACTTCTGGCTATTTTTTGCTCTTCTCTGGCCACTTTCCACATTCCCTGAGAGAGCATCTGGCCTGGGATTCCTGTTCTCCCTTCATATTTGGGGCTGGATTTGTGGTTGACCTTTTCACAGCTGCCAAACAGGGAGGAATCCTTACTCTTTCTTACCCCTCCGCACAACTGTTTGAAGCTAGTCTTGAATAGCTCTAAATCATTTGATTGTAAGAGTTGCTCCCAAATCTGCTGAGTCAGGAGAATGCTTTCCTGGTAATATTCAGACACCTGTCAGAGGCAATTCCTTCCACAGCCATCATGGTCTCTGCTGGCAAATTTCCTGGTGCCACTGATTCCAGCAATAAATTGGTAATTCTACCTTTCCCTAGAGCTGCTGCGAGTATGGATAAAAAAAATCAGGAATGTTTGTGGAAGAGTATCCTCTTCAGTCCTGTCAACAGAAACCCAGGGTAACTCAAATATTAGATACCACCAAGCAGAGAGCCTCCTGCTCCCAGTCAGCACCCATCTTCCATCTAGTCCAGGGCAGCTTTATGTTGACTAGAGCTTGTCAGAGAGGTGACAACATGGGATTAGCTTGGAATGAAAGACTGCTATCATAGCTAAAGGACAGCTTGAAAACAAACCAAAACAAAACAAGGCCTCTTGATGCAAGGGACTAGGAGTGCCACAGGTCTTAGCCAGAAAAGAACAGCATCGGAGCTCCTGCATATTCCAACTCATAGAATTTCCTGTATCCCTGTTGAATTTCTGGACAAGTTCATGAAAAAGGTATCACAAATATCAAACAGACTCCTAGGAGCCTTCTTAGAAAACAAGATTAATTATAGATCTTTTTATAAGATAATTTATATTGTCCATGAGATCCTTTTTTTTCATTTCTCTGATCTCCTACCAAGAGATCTTCTTGGAAGGATCTGTACTAGGTATTAGCAAAGCTAAGTTTGTTTTTCTTTTGTTTGTTGCTTATAACCAACGACTTCCATATTCCATGTGGACTTTACAGCCTGGTATCAGAGCGCAAATAACAAGCTGCAAGAAATGAGCAAGTATCACACAGTGATGCTGACTCTAGCTTGTAGGCTGCAAATGCTTGGGGAGCCATAGGGTGTTTGTCATGGGTTCACAGTGGTTTATGGGCTTAAAGGCTTCCCATATGTGTTTAAATTGGGCTTAGACTCACTTCACAGAGGCCCACAGCTTCAATGGAAAATTTCTACAGACTTGTAAATGGAAAAAGACAGAAAACACTAGCTGAAAAAGTAACTAGGGTACTTTTTGTGCATTAAAAACAACACCTGGTCCACTCTCCAAATCTGATTTACTATGTAGACACCAAAATGCAAGTGCTAAAGAATAATAACTACCCCTTTAGGTGGAAATCTGTATTTAGTGTCTTTGTGAACTGGTTCCTTTGAGTGAGTTTCCAATTCTGGAGGAGAGTGAAGCACAGGACCCAAGCGCTGGACAAAGCAGGTTATGAAATTGAGCTATGAAAGCATGGCAGGACAGTACAGGCACTGCAATTTTATAGAGCTATGCTCACTCACCCCAGCCTTGAAGTGGAGAAAGAGATAAAGGAGGAAACAGGAGGAAAAAAAAACCCAAACCAAACAAAACCAAAACCAAGTATTTCTCTCTGATTGGAGCCTATATCTGCCTCACTGTACAGTCTCCCATGGACTGTACACCCAGTTTAGACTAGAAAGATGAGAATCAGGTCTTAACTCTTTATTGCAGACTCTAACGGTTAGCACTGTAAATATCATGTCAACAGACAAATTAACCACAGCTTTCACAAAGATGGGTGTGACAAAGTTTCTCTCAGATGGAAAAAAGATCGAGAAAAATTACAAAGAAGCAAGTCCCCGCCTGCCAAATCTCCTGCGAGTTCTTTCTTTAGCAAAGACACCAGAAAATGCTTGAGCAGTATGAAAGGGACTATGATGGATGCCACTGCCCAGTGGAGTCATGAGATCTAATAATATAAACAAGGCGAGTGCTTCAAGAGAAGATCTTATTTCCAAGCACTGACGCTAGATGGAGTAAAACTGAATAAAAGATTAAGAGCAGTGAAAGAAAGAGAAAGGATGAAAGATCCTGCATTTTCCCAGCTGCTTCTTGAAATCTCAGCTTACTGCTCTGAAAGTCACGATTAATATCTTGCTCTCTATATTTTGCAGGTCAAACATGGGATCAAGCCAAAACAGGTATGTTCCAGAGGAGTCTGGTGGAGCAGGGCATGACACATAGAGGCTATAAAGGCACATCCATCTAGATAAAGGGAAAGGTCACAGCAATAAAAGCTGTGGGGTTATTCTGAGTTCCTCTTGAGAGTCCAGAGCTGCCTGCAGGTCTGCCAAACACTCTGCATGGCCTAAGGCAAGTAATTCAACTGCCCTGTCCTCCAATTTCCTAGTTGAATGCTTGGAATACCCCAACATAAGGCCCAGGCATACTGTCTGCATTATGACACAATCATGCTGTGATGCTGCTGCCTCTCCATTAGCAGGTACTTCCCATAGTAAGTTCACAGAAAGATGCAGCTTCAAGATAGATCCAGGAACTGCTCGGTTGCTCCCCACTCATGTAGAGACAACATGGGGAAGCACCCCAAATGATAATCATCCAAAGTCTATAACACTGTAAGCAGTTCTCATAGCAGGATGCTGCCCTAAAATGCCTTGCTTGCTGCTAGGGATAAGTGAAGAGGGCAGTGAAGAGGGCAGCAGGGAGTCACAGCAACATCCAGAGTCATATACTTGTGTTAATTCACTTAATAAAAACAGTTACCTCCAAAGATACAAACAAACACCTAGGAAAATAAAAGTTAAGTGGGAGGAACTTAACGAATATAATTCCAGAAGCTCCATTGTTAAATTTCTAGAATTCTTGTTTTTTTTCCTGTGGGAATCTCCCAGTTCAGCTTTTACAATAATACTATGCATCACCCCAGGTAAAACCAAAGCCAGAAAGTGACTGTTAACCTGCAATGTTTCTTTCTTTTCAGAGATGATGCCAACATACTACAAAAACAAAGTACAGGTGATCAATAATCCTTTTGAAATCGACACTTACCTGGTCTGAGGATCAACAGAAGTCTCTTGTGCACAGCCAGAAATCTCACCGATACTGATTCCTTTCTTTGTGCTTTAATTGAAAGACTGATTGATTACAGGTAGAGCTTGTAGTGCATGCTACCTTCAATCACCTGTAGACAAAGAGCCTGCAATCAACAACAGCAAGGATAGGAAAGGAATGAGAAAGACAAGAGATGAGCTCCGCTCATTATTAAATTCTGTTTAGTCTGCAATAAATATATGATTGATTTATAAAATCGATTAAATACAGGGTAATCAAAAAAGTAGCAATACATTTCAGCAGCATAATTCATAGTCACTCCCATATTTCAAGACAGGTCAATAATGAATGAAGTAACTAAAACCATTCATTTGAGGTTGAAGCAAAACAAGGCTCCTCAAAATTTTCAGGAAATAGATATTTTGTGTTAATAGGAAAACATGTCACACTAAAGTTAAATGTTTTTTTCACTTAAAGACTGATCTCTTGTTGAACTGTAGGTGGTAGTGCTCATTTCATCCAATTAAATGAATTCTGGTAATTTAAAATGAAAAAAATTAATTTTGAAATAATGTGGGGGGTTGGTTTGTTTTTGTTTGATTGTTTGTTTGTTGTTTGGCTTTTTTGCATATATCAACCTGTTTGAAAACAGGTTGATATACTAAAAAAGTTTCTGGACATCTGAAACAAAACAAGCTAATCTGGAATTTCCAAAATTCACACATCCTCAGTTTCTTAGTATAAAACAATGCATTAAGATAAATCAGAAATTGTGAATAATTTCAGTCTTCCACCCCTTTGTTCTTGTTATTGCCTCTTATATTCTGTTGAATTTGACTTCTTCAAATTTGCTTTGCCTGGCTCCAATTACAAGATTTTTACAGTGGGAGTGACAAGAAGAAAAAATAGAGCTTTGTCTGAAAATGTTTAGAATAGTTTAAGTAATTTTAAATTGTTTAAACCCAAGTTACTTTGTAACATTCCAGCTTTATCAAATTTGGGAGCCTGTGACTTCGGCATCAGTTCAGAAAATAATGTTCTATTCTGTTTAATCCAGTTCTTTCAAGAATGCTGTATTATAACAGATATTGGCATCACATTGTGCAAGAAAAGCAGCAAGTTGTTTTTTGTTGGTTTTTTTTGTTTAATTTCAAGCCAGGCTTTGCTTTCAGCTTGTGAAGACAGGGTAGCAAATGTCACCAACGGGAGCTCTGGGAGCAGCAAAGCCATGCTGGGCATCCTCTGTTATTCCAACAGCTCCTCTCAGGAAACCCAGAAAGACTCAGAGGCTTGAGAGCCTCAGGTAGAGAGCACACACAACATTAAGTAACATCACTGGTATTTCACAGGTATAGCTGTTACGCTGTAGCAGTACAGGAAGACTCGGCTGTCTGACGGCAACTTACTATCCAGATTCAAAGACCACAAACTGTAAATAGACTAGGTCTTCCTAAACTTTCAGCTGAGGCCAATGTCTATAGAGTTATGGATTTTTTAAATCTCTCATCTAACATACATTCCTGAAGTTAACATTTAAACCAGTGTCTGCTGTCAGTTATAACATATGGCAGATCATAACAAATAAAGTTCTTTCGAGTTCTTCATTACTGTAATATAAAATAATTTTTCTGATTTGGGGGGCAAGCAAACATTAGACTGCAGTCCAACCTAGAAATTCTGTGTATTACTAAGAAATAACACTCAACAAAATCATGGAAACTAGGGCTTCCCATCCAATTACCAACTTTCAGGTCATGAGTAGCTGCAACTAACCCCACACATTAAAGTCAGAGCTGATGTGTTGAATCAGGGACTTAGAATCAACACATTGTCACAGCATAGGAGCAGATATATCAAAATTTTATTTCTATGAAGATTACTATACTACTTGTAACTGTAACTGGAAGGATTTTAATGTTTCTGTTTCAACATTAGCAAAGCAGGTATTTTTCCAAATGTCTACAGGAAACCAGATGGTAATTTTCCTCCACATTTTGAAAAACAAAAAGTAAGATTCAATTTCAGAGAAAACAGGTATATTGGAATAAGTTCCCTGGATTCCTAGGTATCTGTATCTGTACCAGTTCAGTACTGTAGTTCATTAGCAGCTTTTGCTAACAGGTAAACGAAAAAAAGTAATGTGATACTTGTAAGTAATTGCATGTGTACATGTGTAAGTAAATAAAGACATCTTGTAAAGTATCTGTTAATTGATTTGCTTCCTTTGGTACTATTTTAATTAAGTCTTGGAACAGAAAAGAGCATGTGGTCAGAGAGGGAAGCTGTTACCTTCCCTTATTTGTGTAAACAAATGTTTATTTTGCATCATTGCAGTACAATGTGGGAAATAAAGATGAAAATAAATAAAGAGTGTTAAGCTACAAGCAGCAGAGGTGAAAGACCTGGAGAATTAAAGTTAGTGATATTGATCAGGCAAATGTGTTGGGATGGTGGATAGATTACAAGTTCCCAAAACCTTTTGGGGTGTGCCTTGGCAATCCTTGGTGTGGGAAAAGGATGGGCAGTGCTGAGACAGGGAGCTGGGGATGGGGCCCCCAGAGCTGCTGCTTGGGCACACTGGTAACTGCCACTACTGCATGAGGCTGCCATGGAGGCAGCAACCAGGGCCCCATAAAGCCTAGCTCCCCCACCCCACAACAATAGCAGCCAGCCTGGCTCTCTACAGAGAAATGAGGCTGCTGCAACCATTTTGCCATCCCAAGGAGTTGCTGATTTTAGCCATTCCTACAACCAGCTTTACCAGCCACACTTGCAGCATTAGAAGCTCATGATTTTGAGCCAAGCTGCACAGCACTGCTTGAAAATAATCAGAACAGGAAAGCTAGCTGAAAGGGAAGCTACTTTGGATGTATTCAGTCAAAGGAAAAAAGACACTGTTAGCTCCACTAATTCTTAATTAAGGATGCAACCCAGGCAGCACATAACCAGCACAACAGGCATCTGTGCTTGCCTATTTGCCTGTTCAGCACAGGTTATACCTGTCTGTGCTGAGCATCTCAAGCTCTCCATGAGCTCTCTGGCATTTCCCTGAATAGATAATAGTGTGAAGAACTTCAGAGTCGGGGTTTGGACACATGCCCTGGTTATGTCATGTTAGACCTGCAGTTTCCTCATGACAGATGCACAGCAACATAATGATGCTTGTGAATAGAGTTATTCAGAAGAGGAGACAGTTGGAAACACAAGAAGTGAGCTAAGAGTTGCATACACAGCATGAACTTCTAAAGAGATAATGATGCAACATTGACTTTAGTTATAATGCAAGTGCCACAGCAACAGTGGGATCATTCAGGTCAAATCCTGCTAACAGCTGCATCAGTGCAAATCGAGACTAATTGCTGAAGTCACACATCTCAGTACAGCACTCACTCACATAGTAATAAATCAGGTAAAAATCCACTAGGTCAGAAAAATTGCAAGGGTAAAAAAGAAGTGCCTGTGGGAGGAGTTCTGTAAATCAGACTTCACTGGCATAAATCTGCTCTGACCAGCATGAGGAAGATCTGATTCAGCTCCTCCCAAAAAGAAAGGATAGCAAATGTCATAATACTCAAAACAGTATAACCTGAATCCTTCTGGGCCTCTCTCATGCCCATAAGTGAAAAATCAGATAATTTTAGTCAAGTATTTTTTCTGTTTCTTATAACTGCACTTAATCAAATACAAAAGACTAAGAAATAAAAATGCTTTGACTCACCAACCAAATATGGGAAACTACAAGCAGAGGAAATAACCTGCCTTGCAAATCTGGTAGAGATAAGATGTTTATACTACACAAATAGGACCTAGGCTTCAGAGTTCTGAAAATCACATTCACTACACACAGGGAACGCTAGAATTGCCAGCCTAGGTCTGACTGAAGTCCATGTTCATCAACAGTCTCTTTGCCACAGGGGCTAATAGAAAACATCTCATCTAGATGCAGTCCAAGAGCATTGCAAGCATGGGCCAATGCTCTCTTAGAAGACCCGAACCCCCACCCCACAGCAAATTTCTGCTCAACATAACTTAGCCAAAAGTGGTCCTGTTGAATTTAGTATGTTATGATGTACTTTCCTTCCACAGTCAGAAGTGGTTGATTCCATACATGTCATATATTTATACATTTAAAATATCACAAAGATCATTATCCTCTCTATCACTGCATCAGTGAATTTGAATGGTCACTACTAACATATCATGAAAGCAACTCTCACACTCCTAAGAAGACACACCCACAGAGAGGGAAAATGAGACATGGAGCAGCCCAAGTGCTGCATCAAAGGGCAATGCAAGATCAGCAAGGGAGACAATACAGACAATGTTTTCTAGATCCAATGGGAGTGACCTAATTATAAGACTACCATTCTTTACTGCTGCCTTCAACAAAAATGCTGATTTTGGAATGGTTATGTGTTAAGTATTTCACCTTTATTGAATATACAGGGTTATGATTCTTGTATTTCAGGCTTTAAGTCCTAGAAGAACCCTATGCTTTCATTCACAAATGCATCAAACAGGAGCAAAATCAGTGGCACTACACTGGGGCTGAACACAGTGTGGACTAATAAAAAAAACTAAATGCTTCACAACCAAACTGGCACAGTGCACACATTCAATCTTCTGCATTCAGTTAGAAAATGTGTTGCCTGCTCTGTAATCCATGCAGGAGGCTAACAGTGTTTCAATCACATCCCTCACACCACTGCTAATGGCCATCAATCCTCGTGCAGACAATCCATGAGGCCTTTCCTTTACAAATCAGATTCTATTTGGCACTATCAGAAATCTTTCTGAGTCAATGGGCAATTAAAATAATTACCTTTAATCATATTCTTCAATTACTCCACAGTACTGAGGGAAGACTCACAGGGCTGGGACCAGATGCAAACATACTCTGTTGTGATTAAAACTGACTGAAATGCTTCAGTGAATATAAAACACTGAGTATTCATCCCTTTTGGGAAAAATGCTGGTATGTTTTAAGCTGCTTGATATTTAAATACATTAGAATTACACCAGGGAAGCAATAGGAAACTGTGGTGAGTGCACAAGGGCTCCTGCAACTTGCTTCAAAGGACTTGCCACCTTGAAATGCATATAAAACACAAACCAGCTAGAAGAAAAGGCTGCTGTGTATATACAGGATGAATCTGCCCCTTGCACACTGGGTATCTTCAATTGCTCTGGGCCCTTGCTATTCCAACCCAGGTCCCTCTCTGGGAGGGTATTGGCATTTTTTAGTCCTGAGGGAGGGCTCCTGACCTCAGGTCTCAAAGGCCTCATGTACCAGCTGTTTCATTTGGGCCCATCCCCACTGGCAGCTTCTGCTCCTTCCTGCCAAAGGGATGCAGTGACCAAAGTAGAGCTGGAGAGACTGGAGGTATCTCAGGTGGTCTGGGTGTGAAGAGCTGACTGGATGTGTTTGATATGGGACTGGGGACACTGGCAGGTTCACAGGCACTTGGCTAGGGATGCCTGGGAAATTGCTTTTTCAGGTAAGCAAACAGATGGTATAAAGAAAAATAATATAAGAGAGAACAAATGGATGTTGGGAAGGGGGACAAAGTGATTGCACAGGAAAAAGCAGGATATGTGAACTTACAGTTGCCTCAAATCACTGTTTTAGCAGAGTCAGGAACAACACAAAAAGCACAGTGCTGCCAAGAGCCATCATTTAACTTACAGTTTTGCATGATCTGATACTTTACTTGATACACTAGATCTTCAAATAATGTGGTTGTGGCAACCCTCACTTAAATTAAAAATATACCTTGTTCTTGAGGCAATAGAGAACAGTTAGAAGCTCTGATCTCTGCTATATCATAAAGGCTCAGAAACCATGAGATCAAAAGTACTAATTGAGAAAAAAACAACAAACCAAACCAAAAACCCAACAACTTTAAACTGTTTTGTTGTTTTGTTGTTTTTTTTTTTTGGGGGTGTGCTTATGGATTTTTTAATTCTCAGGGTTTCAAATACATGCTCAGTAAACAACAGGCCCATACTTGTTTGCTACTGGAGAGGCATTTCCCTCCCTGTGACACACACCAAGCCCAAGAAGTTTCTGGCTTATGAAAGGTAAAAGCCCAGCTCTGCATCTCCTCTCAAAATTACTCCAAGATGTCATGCAGAAAAAGCCCACTGCATATAGCTGGGAACTCACATGCAAATGATTTCCATTAAAGACTGGCAGAAATTATTTAGAGGTGTATTCAGAATAATGAAAAGTATGCATTGACATTTAGGTTTAAATATCATGGATATCCAACTACCAGGCAGTGCCAATAGAAATCATTTTACCCATCTCCATACTCTTTCCATCCACTATACTGACATCTGTCTTAAACTTACCCAGCAAGATCACAGCCTTAGTCTTGCATTGCCTGCATAGAAATGATTCCTACAGGTTTTTTTTCCCTGAGTACTATAATCCAGATACCAATGCATCACATTCATAAATAATTCAGATCTAATTCATAATGTTTCCCAAATAATGTTAACGAGACAATAACTCAGATCTAGTTCCTGTTAAATAGCATATGTAAATAGCATGATATAAGAAGGTGCAAGTGGAAAATTTTTCTCAAGCCTACATGATATAACATCAACAAATTAAGTAAACTTCTAATTCAGTTCTATCAACTGCCAGGCTTTTCAAACAAGATGATGAAAGTAGGCTACATTGTACCCAGGGTTCAAACATTAGGATCAGATTTTGACAATCCTGCCCTGTGCTTTTCATGAATTAGACTGAAAGACCCTTAGATCAGACACTGAGGAGAGAAAGAGCAAAAAGCCTTGTTTGGTACCTCAGCACCAGCCTCATCCCTGATCTGTGACCAGATAGAGCTGCTGCAGCTTGGTGCACCAGCACACATCCCACCCTTGACTCTTCTCTACTTGTTGTGGAGCTTGAAGCTTGAGCCACATCAGCACACACTAAAATTGAGCAGTCTCAGTGCACATGCTGTAGCCTTCTGAAGGAGTGAAGACTCATGCAGTGTTGCCCCTCAGATGGACTGCATTGAAGGGCTTAGACACACTTTTTCTTCAGTATCAAGCACAGCTACAACTGATTTTTATTTCTCTCTTCAGTATAATGGGAACAAAATGAAGCTGTCACTGGACCTTCTGTGGGAGTCATAAATGCTTCCCACCACGACTAAAGAAAAATGAAAAATTAATCTCATGTCCTTGATTATTCAGTAAGTAGAAACCAATAATTGGCCTAGAATTCTCAGGCATCCATCTTGGAGAGGGGATGTTATTGATCTCAAACAGGCCAAGACTCAGAGCAAACTGGGGAAAGCAGCAAAGGGTGACTGGGGCTGCTGCATGGCTTAGCTGCAGCAGGAACAAGGAAACCACACAGGGTCAGGGTCAATCCAGGAGCGGTACCAAGCCTCAAACCAAATAACAGCTGCTAGTTCTCTGCTCCCAAGCCTTCCTACTGACTTATTTATTATCTCTTCCTGTATAATTTGTCATAATATCTGACTCATCAGGCCAATTAATCATGCTTCAGAAAAAATGAGATTTCTCACAAGGAGATTATCTGTCTCTGACAAACAAGGGATAATTCAATTAGCTTCCTTTTCTAAACATTTATTAACTGGTTTTGGTAAATTAGTCCTTTTTGTAATTTAGCTATAATTTAGGAAGATTTAATATGTCATTAGGCACACCAAATTCTGTGTTACTACAGCATTATGGTTGAGATTTTAATTGCCCCACAGTCAGGAACTGTATATATAAATGACTTGATTCCCACATGAAACTGGCTGATAGGAAATACCCAGAGTTCTTCAGAAATTCTCCTTAAAATTCCTTCTTCTGTGAGTTAAACACACACATAAGCACTCTGGAGAACAGGATGCTTTCTCTGACTTGGGTAGGAACTCTAAGAATTCATTGGGAAAGGGAAACAGTTACATATTTATTTAGAGAATTTCTACATAGTATGGAAACTTGTAGTATACATGGATTTATCTTGCCTCCCAGTTCCTAAAGCTCCTATTTTCTAAAGTGCAATTTCCTGGGGAAAACCCAGTGCCTAACAGTAGCACCTGACTGTGGCCTGCCAGCTGGGAATTTCTTCTCTTTTTCTCTGGAGGAGAATCTAAAAAGGGATTATGTCTTTTAGTCCTTTTGGACACTGCCAGCTGATACTAATGCAATGGCATTAAAGAAGTCGATGCAGCTTCATGCTGAGGGTAAAAATCAGCCTCTTTCATGCTGGGAAAATCAAGAGAAAAATCAAAGCAATTGAGTTGCGTGGATGTTAAAAGGTGTAGGAGGAGAAGCAGATCTAGTGTCAAAGTCATGTTGATTTCCATAGAAGGGTCTTACAGACTGTGTGTAAACTCAAAGTGAAGAGTGAACTTAAACAGATTAATCTCTACACATGGCTGGCTGCAGCCTGACTGTAGCTTGGATTCACAGCATCTGAATTCCAAGCATCAGAACTGGTCACTGGAACAACTGAACTCAAGGTATTTCTTGCTAAGACCCAGTAGTAATCTGCCCATGGCAGATCCTTTCAGATTTCATGTTTGACAGCATGGATACACCATCAAGTGCTAGGATCTGGGGAATCTTTTATTTCAGAGAATTCTGGAGCCCAGGCTTCAGCAGCCTCCTTCTCCATAGCACTTGAATAGATTGGCCAGTTTTTATCAGAACTTGACAGAAGTGCAGGAGCCTCCAAGACAATTATGTTACCGTACATTTTATGAAGAAAAGCCATTAGAAAAAGACTTTATTAGTCCAGTCTATCATGTGGATCCTAGTGCCTAAAAAGACACAAAACCCTATTTGAAGTTTTTTCCAAGGCTGGGGCATTCTCTAGATCATTCTTTATAGATTACCTGACACCTGATATTGCCCACAGCCTTAGTTGGCTAGAAAGTTAATCAAGTGCATAACATAAATCTGCTGGGAAGCAGACTTCATTAGTTCTACTGCTTACAAGACATACCTACTTACATTTTAAATACACATCTCTTAGCAGGAATAGTACAAATATGATCTCAATTCAAGACAAGCCAATCCCATCAGACTGGCACAACCACTACATGCCAACTCTGTGGCAAACATATTTAAGAAAACAGAAGTTTTTATCACAGGCTGCTGCCTTTCCGACTCCCTAGCTGAATGACTGATACCAATTTACAGCTCAGTTGACCAAGGAAAGCCTTAAAGCAGCAAGATATGATTCTCTACATGCATTGAAAACACTCACAACTAGCGCAACAAGGGAACTTATACCTCTAGCAAAAAGCCAGATGTGGTAACCACTCTGCCATCACACCCTCATTTAGGGAAAATAAAAGCTTTCTTTAATATTATTTTATACTTAAGATACTCCACGACTCATTAGATGCTATGCTGTGCACTAGTTTAAAGCCATAAATTCATATTTGAAATAAACTGTATAAAGCTGAGGCTTTTTCATGAGTTATTTAATGTTATTATATGGTTATTATGGACCCAAGACCAGGAGTACCTTGATGGAATTACTGCAGGAAAGGGCAGTGCAGGCAGGAGGAGAGCACAGTCCATGTATTTTTTAATTTCTGATATTCCTATATTTAACTATAACCTCAAACTCAGTAATTATTACCATTAAGGGATTTATTAGGCAAGGATTGCTCTGGAGAAAGTCCAGCTGACCTCACTGGGAATTTTGCCCAAGTAAACTTCCCATTGGAGTATGCAATCCTACTCATATGCTCACACTCATGAGCATTAGCAGAGCCTAGGCCCATATCTGAAAACTATTTTATTAGCTCTCAAAAGTGTCATTAGCAACAGAGCTGAAACTTTAAAAACTACTGGGAAAGATTCCCTGTGTCCCTTTTTGGTCTGTACAGTGTCCATTAACACTCTGCAAGGAGCTGGGAGGAATTTGCAGCCCTAGGCTACAGGGTGCATTAAGTTCTTTTAATTTTCTTGTTCCTCAGTGCCATTATGGGGCATAGAAAAGAGGGGTGGAAAGGTAAATGTCCTGAGGAAAAAGGAGAGTTCACCGCATGAGTGGAGCTGTGCCTTTAAAAAGTGCTGGTACAAGAAGCATAGAAAGAGGCATTCAGTTCAATGGAGTTTCATACAGAGCAATGTTGGCACACTCAGATATCACATCTACAGTCTGTCAGGCTCCCAGGCTTGGTGTTATCTCAGGACAAAGTATCAGGGGAGAATCAAACTATTCTGCAGGAATGAATAAGGGAGTGGGTAAACTCCTTACTAGTGAAAAAAACCTTTAGAGAAAACCTGCACAATTTCTACAGCTACAAACAATAAATGCTATCAGAAGGATACTGGGCAGAAAGTCAGTTTATTTCTGATAAAAGTTGGATCTCCAATTTTAATAGTTTTCAATTAATACAGCTAAGATGGATTGCTGAAACTTAAGGAGGACTGAATTCCATGCAAAAATGGAACAAGATTTGTTAATGCAAGGGAAATGGAAAGTGTAAAATGCAAAAGAATTTGTAACAGATCTGAGTTTTGAAAGATGAACTTTTTTTTTTTCCTGGTTGGGGGGAGAAAGACAGTTGAGGAGGATGGGAGTTGATTTACCAGGTCTCTGATAAGAGAACAGTTCTTCACTGGTGTTAAGACACGCACATGGAGGTCAGAGACAGGCTCATGAAAGACACAGAAATAAACTCTGGCAAAACAGCTGGAATCTGCCAAGCAAAGGAAGTCCCCCAAACTCAACTGAAGCTTACAGAGTGCAGGCTACTCCAATACTGTGGCCATGACAGTATATAAAAACCACTGTAAGTAAAGAAATCAAGAGAGAGCCTGCCTGTGGAACTCTAAAACATCAGTACGTGCCCGCCCGGCATACAAGCCAAAACCATGCCCAGAGTTTAAAACAATATGAGAGCCATAATTCTTGAGGAGGTGGCAAGCAAGGCCTGGGAAGTTCAACAATGGTAACACCAACACTGCTACTTCTTGGGAAGTCCAGACAGCATGGCTACAAAACATGATTTGGATGCCAAAAGATGTTTGAAAAGCTTACTAATTTTGTCTCTGATTTGCTAGTCAATACAATGCCAGGAACAGTATTAGCACTACATTGTGGATAAAATCAGTCAAAGACAAATTCCATTAAAGAACTGTAAGAATTAGATGTATGGACAATTAAAAAAACTGGAAAAAAGAAAAATTTCTAAGACTTGATGGAAAAGGAAAATCCTACTGATGATTTTAACATGATAAGTCTGATCATGACAGAGCACCCATCACAGAAGGAATCACTAAAACCTCTAGGGACACCATTCAGGAAATAGCAAAGCTCTCAAAGAATGCTGAACAGACCTGAAAGGACACAATTACTTCAAGATACAGTCACCCACGAAAGACTACCTTTGTCCTAATGAGGGGGCCCATTTTTCTGGGAACACAGGGAAGAAGTACCAGTCCAGGTGTTGAACCAGCTCTGGTTGCTGTAGGAGGCAAAACAGGCAATTCATGGAAAGCCAGGAAGTCCCTGCCAACATGTGCTGAGATAAGCAAAATCAAAGTATGGCTCAGGGTATTATTATTTTTAAACTGCAATTTTAAGTGTGCTATTCACATTTTATTAATCAACAGAATGTGCAGCATTTAAAAATGGAAGTATCATAGCTAGAAAGAACTACAGATGTTAGTAATTAGTGGCACATTACTCACATTTCATTGTAAAACAGATGTGTATTATTTTAATTATGATGACTAATATAACGTATGCCTTAGACAAATACATAAGCAAAATGTTTTCTGTGAGTCAGTGATTTAAGTATGGTATTGATTTTATTTACTTTCCTAAGTTCACTTCTGGAGAAGAAAAGCATATTTGCCACATGCTAACAGATCAAAAGAAGCAGAGAAATTCTCTGTGTATTATCAGATAACTGTTTTTTGACAATACACATTTGCAACATCTAAGTGGAATGTTATGAACTCCAGCTTCACTCAAATGACTTCTTTTTAATGATAATATTTTCCTACCCTCAGGCTATACCACAAAATTTTGGAGCCTGTACTTTGTGCTATTATTTTTAAAAGATAGTATCCTGCTTGCCTTTTTTTTTTTTTTTTTTTTTCCCTACAATCTTTTTTCTTTACAGAAATTGTAAAGAAATACTTCTTTTTTTTTGAAAATTATTTGCATATGCCTTGCACTATATTATGGTCATTTAGCGTTGTGGTCATTTATTGTACAGCTAGCTTTTCTTTTCAGTCAAATTGTTGACTGTCTTTGCTCTGGCAATCAGTTAGGGGTCTGTATAAAACAAACAAACAAACAAAAAAACCCAGTAAATCAGACTTGAAGAGCAGGATTACCTGAAGACATTCAACAAGGTACTAACATACCTCATGTGCCATTCAGGCAGAATTTAGATGCTTTCAACCACCTATCCTATTTAATGGTAGTGGTTACCGAGGTTCAGATACAGCCTTCCTAAAAGATCAGCACAATGTCTGTTGTGAGTCCCAGAGCAGGAGGCGAGATCTCCATTTTCTCTTTGTGCTTCTGCATAGACACTTGGGCACACACCAACCTTTGAGCCCCTCCATCAGACTGGTGAAGTCAATGCCAAGTGTGGGACACAGTTTACACCTTTCAGCAATAATGCTCCCAGCTGGAAGGCCTTGGCTCAATGTCAGCTGTGGTCAACATACCTTTTGACAAAATTGCTACTCCAAGTAACAACATTGCTTTTTAAAATATAATCCCACAGATGCATAAAAGGAACAGAGAGGTATTGACTATTCCTGTGGAGTGATCTTTCCTCTGACCAGGGCAGTATTATTTTGAAGAGCCTAAGGTGCTTCACCTAGAAGTGATGCACTGATCTTGGTATTACAAATTTCACCCTTGGACACCCCCTCTTCCATTTTCTCCTACCAGATCTCAAAAATAAAAAATGGATGATGCAACGTTATGGAGCATCTTCTAAAGCATATAATGAATTACCACAGCGGCAAATCAGTAAATAGCAACCTTCTTTCCTAGCTGCTGTCCAATAAATCCCAAAGTGGTTGGAAAAGTCCCCCTCCTGCTGCAAGTACTGAGAGTCAGCAGAGGCAAGAAGTCATGGATAATTGGTCTGTTGGTATAAACTGACTTGAATCAGCTCTGCTACTCTCAGCATTGATGTTGTAACCTTTGCTGGCAGTTTCCTCAAAGTTTTTCATATCTGAACTTTTTAAAATTTCACACTTTAATGTTCACTTTGCTGTGCTGCCTCTGCCATTCCACTCAGACACTGCTTATTGGCACCCTCCACCACCAATCCTCATCATAATCCTTGATCCTATTATTAACAACTTTTGTCAGACTAACTATCAGAGTAGAAACATTCTCTCCACTAGGTTTTTTTGTTTCTTTTTCAAACTGAGCAAATAATAGTCATCCATTTGAAAAAAAAGAAAAAAAAAATAGAAAGAAAAAAAAGAAAAGAAAAAAAGGAGTTTTGCCAACAACTGACTCAAAATCAACAAAATAATTTTTAATACCTTCAGAGGCAGAAAAATTTATTTGTCATGTTTCCAGGTGACAAGCCTGCCCGAGTCATAGAGAATCAATCCATATAGCTTTTCTGTCACTTAGAAAGTGCAGAGGAAAAACCCTTGTTTTACTTGCACACAGGAATTCCATGGATGCTCACTTGTAATTCTGCCCACGTCCCTGCTGCCCTGCAGACTATTGTTCCATGTAGCCATGGAGCCAGCAAATCAGATGGGACAGAGCCAAAAGGGATCTGGCTGCTACTTCACCACATCAAAATCACTAATTTTAATGGGCCATGACCTTGTCTCTTCCATCAAAGAGTGCAAATAATTTGGAGCCTTTCTAAGGCCCACAGTTGAACAAGTCATCTTCTCCCTGCTTTAGGAGATCGACAAGAAACTTTGTCTACTGCCTTCTCACGTAAGGAGATGAATGCAGAAAAAAAAAAAAAGATCAGATTTGTTTGGTTTTTTGGTTTGTTTTTTTTAATAAGAAGTGCAAATTTGATAGTTTATACAAGGTTACTATTCAGAGAGAAGAAATACAAGCTCATTTTGTGATATGGCAACCCAACATCTTATCCACATGGCCACAACACTGCTAAGAAAAAGGTCTGTGTTCGGTTAAAGGATTAATCCAAGAATATAGTATGTATGGTATGCAAGATGTGGCTTCTCTCATATTCTCTGCAAAGTATAATTTAACCAATGGCACCTGAACTTCTGTACTTTAAAAAAAAACAACAAAACAGAACAGATAAAGGATTTACTGTGCTCCTTATTTTTATCTTTAAAGGAAGGATGACAAAGAACACACAGTATTTGGTACCTGACAGATATGCCTTTAATTTGCTGCAGTATCAGCCTATTTTTCACTTAAAAGCAGGTACAATATATCCTCACTTCCAAAATGAAAAAGAATATATCCTAAAGTATTCAATATTTGATTGAAAGGCATGGAAGTAAAATATTTTGTTTATCCAAAGCTGTGCCAAAAACTCTTCAGAGAAGTCATCTTAGAAACACAAGTGTGGTAAATTTTAAGCAATTCATGGACCTGATGGATATTTGCATGGATATTTGTTCATTATTTCACTGCTCAGCAGAAAATGTAACCACTTCTCTTATCCATAGCTCCTCTTGAAGCTCAGAGATCCAAGTTCAACCACCACTTAATCCTATCTAGCATACAAAATCTGACTGCAGCTAACCAATTAAACTGTCTTTGGTAAAGATCTTTACTGAGATAATTCCTTAAGAAACAGTAGAGTTTTACTTCTGTTTTTAAGTTTAAAGAATCTCTTTTAAAGTTAGCAGCTGCCAAAGTGTAACAACACCATTCCTAACAACAGAGCAAAAAGGCATGTCTTCCAGGGACATTCCTGAGGTTAGGGAAGGATTCCCTGCTTTTCTGACAACAAACTCTGTGCTGTGGGTACGTGTGTGGGTACTTTGTTTCCAGCCAGGAATGCTTTTAAAAAGTGCAAAACACAGAGATGCAGGATTTATGATCTGAGTTTAAGAAACATAGAAACAGAACAAAGTCTTGCAGGACATGGTAGAAAATAGAGATAAGAGGGCAAGATGTTATCTATGACTGACTAGGAAAAAACAGGTTAGAGAAAAAAATGCTGATATTCCTTGGGATGTGATGAGCTTAAATATATTTTCCATGGTATGTTCAAGGATTCAGTGGATTTCTACTAGGGGAGACAATAACGGAGAGCGTAAAACAGTATCAAAGAAAATAAGGCTAAAAGAGCTCTTCAGGTTTCATTTAGTCCAACATTTTCTTGAAACACTGACAAGGTATACTTAGACAATTTCTGACAAATATTTATCTAATCTATATTTTAAACCCTTTCCTAATGAGAGCCCCTAACCTCCCTCTTCCAACCCTTAACTAACTTCATTGTTAGAAAGCATTTTCCAATGTCCAGTCTTGTTTCCTGCAATTTAGATCTGCAGTTTCTAACTCTACCATTAGTGGACATGGGCAGCTGTTTATTCTCTCTCTTTGGCAGAGCCTTACAATACCTGGAGATTTATTATGCTTCCTGGGGCTCAGTGAGTAATGACAGCATTTCTGTGCTCCCTCATAGACTGTGATTTCTAGAGCTGTGGTATTCCTTAATGGGCTCTCAGATGGGCATGTTTTTTTCAAATTTGTAGAACTTCAGTTCTTTCCAAATGTAAGTGCAGATAGTAAGTTGGTCCCACTTGTTAGACAACAGAATTGGTATAAGCTTCTAAGTCAATTTTTCAAACAGTCTTTCTGGAAAAGGCAGGTTCTACATGTATTGTAGCTCTGCAGGTAGGAATAATAGCTAATGCAAAGGGAAAAAGCATGTAACACCAGTTAGAAATAGTTTGGGTTAATTTCTTATCCACTTCTCCATTCTATTTCACCTTCATCCAAACCCTGCATCCCACAACCATTAATTTCTCTGCTTGGACAGTACCTCCATCTTTCTCCTCAATCTGTGTGGCTGGGTAAGGACACCTCAGAAATACCAGATCCAGGCAAGGGACACATTTATTGATATTTCTGGTCTGACCAAAAGTGTGTAGGCCTAAGAAATTTATGTGAAAGCCTTTATTCTTAAGATGCATTCCAGGTTAAATTGGCTAACTTGGGAAATTTGCTGAAGAAATGTTTGAAAATTTAACACTTTAAAACCAGACAAATCACAGAAAGTACATGATACCCTCTGATATTAGTTCACTAGTTTTATAGGGGGATTTTTTTAATGAGCAATGTAGTTCCAGATGACAGCAGTGGCTGTCTGACTGTTCCCATGTATGCTCAGTGACTCTTTTGTGAGCTGCTTTACCTCAGAAACTTTTCCCTCTGTAACCATCAGCCTTCATTCCTATCAGGGCCACATCCAGTACTGTGAGAGCCACAGACTTACCCTGACCAAGGAAGAGTGATATGCTGGCAAACTTCTCTTTAGCCCAGAACAAAGTGACAAAGCAGCACATAGTCTGGTTTGGTCCAATCAGTGTGGGTCTGAGACGCCACATCTTGCTGAGACAGTGAGTGCTGTAGACCATATGCAGCTGGAAAAGTTTCCAGGGAATACAATACTGTATGTCTGCCCTGTCCATTCTACACCTCTTCAAGTATTTGCTATCAGTCACAGACAGAAAGAAGGCACTGAGCTAGATGGATCATTGCTCTTTCCGACTAGATTGATTCTTACATCTCCTGTTGAAAAAGAGGCAGTTGGACATCTCTTAAACTGAAGATCCACAAAATTTTAAATCCGGTGCCAGCACAGGCTGGGTGGAAAACAGACACCAAATTCTGTGAGATAGGAGAGTTTGCAGATATGCAGTGAACCTGCAGTCTCCATGAGAGGCTTGTGCTTCCCCCCAGACTAGACCGCAAAACTTACTTGGGCAGGTAAGCAAGCTAGAACAGGGAAGAGCACAGTGCATTGTCAGGGCGACCCTCAGCAGCTGCGTGGCTCTGGAGCCAATGCTCTCCCTGATCTGGGCAGAGTGGGATCAACATGCCCACAGCGGGTAACTCAAAGCAAAGCGCTGTTGGTAATGTTTGAACTGGGACAGGTGCCTAATGAAAATGCATAGCCAGGACATACCAGTGCACTGAAAAGGCTTTGAAATCCATCTTAGCATGGCTAAGATGGACAGAGGCTCTAAACACTCTTCTAAAACATTCACAAATCTGATATTTTTCAGGATAAGCAGTGCCCTGCTTATCCTGATCAAACTTGAAGATAGAGCTAAGAAAAACATCATAAATCCCCTGTGCTTTTATGCACTCCCAAACATAATCACAGAAGTAGTAACAAAAGCAAGTTTACTGAAATAAAAAATGTGCTCTTTTTGAAGAAAGAGAAAAATGGAAAAATGCACATTATAGCATCAAAATGAAGGATTCCACATACCTGGGAAGGTATGGCTGCACCATACAAAAGATTAGATCCTGTGCAGATACATCAGTATCATTCATAACCCTGAAAGAAAAAGGAAAAAAAGAGGAAGGACACCCTACACTGGGGAAAAGGAAAACACCACTAACTACATTACCCTATCTAGCAGCTTGGCAATCAGCGAGAAATAAATGGCAACAAGTAAACCAGTATCAAAGACCCAAACACAGTGTAAACATTACTTAACATCCAGAGACACAAGAACATGATGCTTACACTTTGGAAGCTCTTATGTAGTGTCTGTCCAATTGACACGGAGCTGGATCCACAAAACAGTATTTCCCACACACCAGTCCACAAAATAGCAGTGGAGAAATACCAGGGTGGCACTCTTAACCCTAAAATATGTTGTTCAAAAGCTCTGGACTGTTGCAGTTCAAAGTTAATTTGTTCCATTAAAGGGATGGGAAAGTTTGGATATAGACCCAAACTCCCTCCATGCTTGGCAATGCTGAATCAGTTTAGATTTTATCTGTCTCTAATCACAGAACATTCATTTGCAATTAGGATTCCTTGGGCCATGGGAGCTACCAGCTGGTGGATTCTGAAGAGACCTGGCTATAACTCACCCATGATAAGGTTCAGGCAGGCAGGTAGCATCTTTGCACGCTGCCTGGATGAGGTGTGGGAGGATAAGCTGTAAGTGCACTGATCAATCCAGCTAGAGGAGAGAATTTCAGAGGGACTGTTTATCGCTGCAGGTGGGTAGCAAACTCACATACATCACTCAGCATAACTCTCCTTAACAAGGTATCAGGTATGAAAGCAGGCAGTCAGCCCACCCCCATCCATCTACATACTCTGTGAGAATTGCAGCCTCACAGAGACATTTCTCCTAATGCTAGAGCACAGCCAAAGAAGCTCTGTGTGAGCTGCAGTGTACACTGTGTCCTTCCCCCACACTAAAATATTGTTACCAGGGCAAGACACAATTCTGCTCACAGGAATCCTGCAGGAGGTTTTTGGAGACAGATTTGGACATTAGTAAGACCTTTCAATAGAAATAGGCAGGTTAAGAGTATGAACAAGGGAGGAGAACAGAACAGGACAGCAAAAGCCAAGAGGCTGTGATTACCTCTCCTGATAGATGTGACTTTTCAAGGAGGCAAAGGGGATTTGCACAGCAGGTCTCACCCAGAATGGCTGATGATTTCAGTAACACTGCCCTCAGGGAGCAAAGGACTCCAAGCTCTGTGTGAAAAAGCAGTCTGAGCTGTGTCAGCTGCACTGGAGTGCTGAATAGGCACTTTCTGCATGAGAGCAGAACTGTTCCGTCAGGAAACGAGGCCACGTAGGTGCTGCCAAAGCTGAGAAAACCATATCCCCTGCTCGCAGGCGTCAGCACACTTCCAGAGAAGCTATGGGAGGTGCATTGGCCTACTGAGCTGTGTGCCTGGCCTGTGGGTAACAGAAAAAGGGAATTGTACTGCACATTCATTTGGCCTCTGGGATTTTTGGTGCATAGGTAAGTTGTGATGGTATCAGGTGAGAGGCATCAGCAAACTTGAATAAGCATTTAACAAAAGCAAAAACATCTTAGCTGCTGGAAATGAGTTGAAGAGATGAAAGACTTTAACAGTGAAATAATGCAAACTACATAGCTGCAACTTTTCATAGAGGTTGCCCCAGTTCCATTAGCAAACCCTTCCAATCCAGGCACAAAGGGAGGTTACAGATCAGCCAGCTGCAGCCCAGAGGTTGGAACTGATATACATGAAGTCATCCAACAAGTCAGCAGCAGAACTGAGATAGAAATTCAGCAGTGTGTTTCTTCACAGCCCATTGGCCTCACTCACGTTGTCTGACCCATGAGTGCATCCCAAGACACTGGTAAAATATAGCTTTATTTAGATAATTTAGGTGCTGGGTTGCCTAACAAATCCTCGTGGTGCTCTGTGTTAGTGGCAAGAGAGAAACCAATGCATATACTAGCTGTGAAAAGAGGAGTTATCTCTTGGTAAAAAACCTAAAAGGGCAGTATCACATGAGCTTATCTATGCAATGACAAGTATAAAAGATTTTCAGCCTAAACCACTTTTAAAAGTACATCCTTAAAATTTAAAATAAATCTCCCTTTAGGAATAAGAAGCAATGTTCATGTTAATAAAGAATCTTTTGGGAAAGGAAAACTAATTAAATAATTCTACTTGAAAGAACCCACAGCACACAGGGAACTGTCACAGGTACAGAGATCACCAGCTGCAAAACAGAAACAATATGTTTTCAGTAAACTGGCAAGCACATGAGACTGAAGAAGCCCAGATGGGCCTCGGATTCTTCTTCTATCTAACCTCTACCACAGGCAAATGCATCATACACCAATTGATTGATCTAGCTCTGTCCCAGAGCTCATTAGGATTTTTGATGCAATTAAAAGAGCTGTTAGTGCTATCGGTATCTGGGATGGTTGATAAAAAACTACAAACATTGAAACTGATTCTCAGAGTGCAACTTTAAGCTCTGTAGGGTACAGGCACTCACATGAGAGCTTAGGCAGTCCTTACTGATTATCTTTACATCAGTATTTTGCATGTGCCATTAAAAGATAGTAGACTTACAAGAAACATGGGGTAGGGCATGACTGACCCTAGCAGAATTATATGAGACGGTCTAAAATGTCCATCCAGCCTCCTATCTTTATCCAACAATAGCTAGCAGCAAATGCTTTGGAAAATATGCAAAATCAGTCACCCCTGGTTTCCCTCTCAATCAGCAGTTCAAGGACTTCCTGAGCTGGAGCTTCCATCAGGACCACAAAATCAAATAACTGCTGGTATAGGGTTTTTGTGTGTGTGTGTGAATCTGTTTGCCTCTTTTTGAATTAGCTTATCTGTTTGATAGGACTTCTCTTTGCTATGTTAAAGGAGTAGAATCGAAACTACAAATCTTAGCTCCCCAGGCATTACAACTTTTAACAGATCCCTCTGTTTCCTCAAATCTGCTGATTGTTCTGTGCATAATCCAGACTGGTCATTCTCTTGCGGTGAGTGTTTACTGCATGGACACAAAAGTCTGTTCTTGAAGTAAATGAACTGCATGATACTAAAGGCAGTGTTCAGTCTCGTAAGGACCTAATGAACCACAAGCTAAATTTTCTGTGATGCTTAAAAGCAGACATGTATTATCCTGCCTAAGTGATTACTAGGAGAGGGGTGGAGTAGCTAAATCGGTACTAATTGCCCTATCCAGGGAAGCAGGAATTCCAAAGTGTTTGTATCATACACATTTCATGCAACATGAACACTAAAATCAGGCATAACCCATCATACCTGCTGGTATAAGGATTAAGCCCACGTCTCTGGAGATTTGTGAATTTTCAAAAACTTTCAAAAGGAGCAAAGGGATAGGGCAGGAAGACACTGCTAGAGGCCAACTTCTCTTGTCCTTTCTGGCCTGTACCATTTGGCAAAACAGGAACAGTAACCTTGGGGTGATGCAAATTAAGCTGCTGTATCAGTTAAATTAGGACTTTTTTCAGAGTGTGACCGTCAGTGGTCAGTAGTTGTGCAGCCATGGCAGAGGGCAAAATTCTCCCAACACCAGAGCACCATGTGTAATGTCCTAGCATATCCATCCCCATGCCTGCTGAAGGGCCATTCCTGCCTGCCAGACCTCCTTGTCCCCAAACTGCCACCAACAGAACCCACAGAAAAGGAGAGAGCCGTTAAGTAGAACTGCCTGGAAATAGCAGTTCTGTTCCAGTTAAGGAGCGTGCTAAGGGGGATGTGCATGAGGGTCTGCAAAATTTCTAACACTTCCAGGAAAGCAGAGAGGATGCATAACACAGCGTTCCCTGTCCCACCACCCTGCCTCACAACCCCTAGCTGTCTCACCCACTCGGGAAGAGCTTTCTGTGATCACAGAGGGGAGCTTTCCACCTGCCGCCTGCAAAGATCCATGTCCTTTGGGCACAGAGGGAACCTCACAGACTACAGATAGAGCAGCCCTATCTAGCCCTAGTGCCACCCCACAGCCCTGAGAGCGGTGGGGGAAAAGAAAGAAGGCGAGAAAAAGAGGAGGAGAGTTGAAAAGGGGGCAGGACTGTGGGAAGAGCAGAGAAGTAGGGAGGGAAGGAAGAAACCGGAAAAAAAAAAGGAGGAGAAAGGGGAGGAGATGAAAGGCAAGGGGAGAAGGGAGGACCGGGCGGGGAGGAGACGAGAGGCCGGGAAGGAGAAGAAGGAGGCAGCTCAGCAGAGAGGGAAGAGACGGGACCCGGCGCCCCGCGGGCCATGCGGCTCCTGGCCACGGCGCTGGCCGCCCTGCTGGCCACGGCCCCGGCCCCAGGTAAGCGGCACCGCGGGCCGGCTCCGGCA